>NC_092726.1:109261467-109313967 GCF_047496885.1 Scyliorhinus torazame
TCTGTCTCTCTGTCTCTCTCACTCTGTCCCTCTGTCTCACTCTCTGTCTCTCTCTCTCTCGCCATCTCTGTCTCTCTCTGTGTCTCTCACGCTGTCTGTCTCTCTCTGTCTCTCTCTCTGTCTCTCTCTCTCTGTCTCTTTCTCTGTCTCTCTCACTCTGTCTCTCACTCTGTCTCTCTCTGTCGCTCTCTCTGTCTCTCTCTGTCGCTCTCTCTGTCGCTCTCTCTGTCTATTATAACCCTGGCGGCTGTGGGATAGGGATGCACCCTTCTATTATAATCCTGGCGGCTGTGGGATAGGGATGCACCCTTCTATTATAATCCTGGCGGCTGTGGGATAGGGATGCACCCTCCTATTATAATCCTGGCGGCTGTGGGATAGGGATGCACCATTCTATTATAATCCTGGCGGCTGTGGGATAGGGATGCACCCTTCTATTATAATCCTGGCGGCTGTCGGATAGGGGTGCACCCTTCTATTATATCCTGGCGGCTGTGGGATAGGGATGCACCCTTCTATTATAATCCTGGCGGCTGTGGGATAGGGATGCACCCTTCTATTATAATCCTGGCGGCTGTGGGATAGGGGTGCACCCTTCTATTATAATCCTGGCGGCTGTGGGATAGGGATGCACCCTTCTATTATAATCCTGGGCGCTGTGGGATAGGGATGCAACCTTCTATTATAATCCTGGGCGCTGTGGGATAGGGATGCACCATTCTATTATAATCCTGGCGGCTGTGGGATAGGGATGCACCCTTCTATTATAATCCTGGCGGCTGTGGGATAGGGATGCACCCTTCTATTATAATCCTGGCGGCTGTGGGAGAGGGATGCAACCTTCTATTATAATCCTGGCGGCTGTGGGATAGGGATGCACCATTCTATTATAATCCTGGCGGCTGTGGGATAGGGATGCACCCTTCTATTATAATCCTGGGCGCTGTGGGATAGGGATGCAACCTTCTATTATAATCCTGGGCGCTGTGGGATAGGGATGCACCATTCTATTATAATCCTGGCGGCTGTGGGATAGGGATGCACCCTTCTATTATAACCCTGGCGGCTGTGGGATAGGGATGCACCCTTCTATTATAATCCTGGGCGCTGTGGGATAGGGATGCAACCTTCTATTATAATCCTGGGCGCTGTGGGATAGGGATGCACCCTTCTATTATAATCCTGGGCGCTGGGGGATAGGGATGCACCCTTCTATTATAATCCTGGCGGCTGTGGGATAGGGATGCACCATTCTATTATAATCCTGGCGGCTGTGGGATAGGGATTCACCCTTCTATTATAATCCTGGGCGCTGTGGGATAGGGATGCAACCTTCTATTATAATCCTGGGCGCTGTGGGATAGGGATGCACCATTCTATTATAATCCTGGCGGCTGTGGGATAGGGATGCAACCTTCTATTATAATCCTGGCGGCTGTGGGATAGGGATGCACCCTTCTATTATAATCCTGGCGGCTGTGGGATAGGGATGCACCCTTCTATTATAATCCTGGCGGCTGTGGGATAGGGATGCAACCTTCTATTATAATCCTGGGCGCTGGGGGATAGGGATGCACCCTTCTATTATAATCCTGGCGGCTGTGGGATAGGGATGCACCATTCTATTATAATCCTGGCGGCTGTGGGATAGGGATTCACCCTTCTATTATAATCCTGGGCGCTGTGGGATAGGGATGCAACCTTCTCTTATAATCCTGGGCGCTGTGGGATAGGGATGCACCATTCTATTATAATCCTGGCGGCTGTGGGATAGGGATGCACCCTTCTATTATAACCCTGGCGGCTGTGGGATTGGGATGCACCCTTCTATTATAATCCTGGCGGCTGTGGGATAGGGATGCACCCTTCTATTATAACCCTGGCGGCTGTGGGATAGGGATGCACCCTTCTATTATAATCCTGGCGGCTGTGGGAGAGGGAAGCACCCTTCTATTATAATCCTGGCGGCTGTGGGATAGGGATGCACTCTTCTATTAGAATCCTGGCGGCTGTGGGAGAGGGATGCACCCTTCTATTATAATCCTGGCGGCTGTGGGATAGGGATGCACTCTTCTATTATAATCCTGGCGGCTGTGGGAGAGGGATGCACCCTTCTATTATAATCCTGGCGGCTGTGGGAGAGGGATGCACCCTTCTATTATAATCCTGGCGTCTGTGGGAGAGGGATGCACCCTTCTATTATAATCCTGGCGGCTGTGGGATAGGGATGCACCCTTCTATTATAATCCTGGCGGCTGTGGGAGAGGGATGCACCCTTCTCTTATAATCCTGGCGGCTGTGGGAGAGGGATGCACCCTTCTATTATATCCTGGCGGCTGTGGGATCGGGATGCACCCTTCTATTATAATCCTGGCGGCTGTGGGATCGGGATGCACCCTTCTATTATAATCCTGGCGGCTGTGGGATAGGGATGCACCCTTCTATTATAATCCTGGCGGCTGTGGGATAGGGATGCACCCTTCTATTATAATCCTGGCGGCTGTGGGATAGGGATGCACCCTTCTATTATAATCCTGGCGGCTGTGGGATAGAGATGCACCTTTCTATTATAATCCTGGCGGCTGTGGGATAGGGATGCACCTTTCTATTATAATCCTGGCGGCTGTGGGATAGGGATGCACTCTTCTATTATAATCCTGGCGGCTGTGGGATAGGGATGTACCCTTCTATTATAGTCCTGGCGGCTGTGGGATAGGGATGCACTCTTCTATTATAATATTGGCGGCTGTGGGATAGGGATGCACTCTTCCATTAAAATCCTGGCGGCTGTGGGATAGGGATGCACACTTCTATTATAATCCTTGCGGCTGTGGGATCGGGATGCACCCTTCTATTATAATGCTGGTGGCTGTGGGATAGCGATGCACCCTTCTATTATAATCCTGGCGGCTGTGGAATATGGATGCACCCTTCTATTATAATCCTGGTGGCTGTGGGATAGGAATGCATCCTTCTGTTATAATCCTGACGGCTGTGGAATATGGATGCAACCTTCTATTATAACCCTGGTGGCTGTGGGATAGGAATGCATCCTTCTGTTATAATCCTGACGGCTGTGGGATAGGGATGCATCCTTCTATTATAAACCTGGCGGCTGTGGAATATGGATGCACCCTTCTATTATTATCCTGGCGCCTGTGGGATAGGGATGCATCCTTCTATTATAATCCTGGCGGCTGTGGGATAGGGATGCACCCTTCTATTATAATCCTGGCGGCTGTGGGATAGGGGTGCACCCTTCTATAATAATCCTGGCGGCTGTGGGATAGGGATGCACCCTTCTATTATAATCCTGGCGGCTGTGGCATAGGGATGCACCCTTATGTTATAATCCTGGCGGCTGTGGGATCGGGATGCACCCTTCTATTGTAATCCTGGCGGCTGTGGGATAGGGATGCACAATTCTATTATAATCCTGGCGGCTGTGGGGTAGGGATGCACCCTTCTATTATAATCCTGGCGGCTGTGGGATAGGGATGTACCCTTCTATTATAATCCTGGCGGCTGTGGGATAGGGATGCACCCTTCTATTATAATCCTGGCGGCTGTGGGATAGGTATGCACCCTTCTATTATACTATTATAATCCTGGCGGCTGTTAGATAGGGATGCACCCTTCTATTATAATCCTGGCGGCTGTGGGACAGGGATGCACCCTTCTATTATAGTCCTGGCGGCTGTGGGAGAGGGATGCACCCTTCTATTATAATCCTGGCGGCTGTGGGACAGGGATGCACCCTTCTATTATAATCCTGGGCGCTGGGGGATAGGGATGCACCCTTCTATTATATTCCTGGCGGCTGTGGGATAGGGATGCACCCTTCTATTATAATCCTGGCGGCTGTGGGATAGGGATGCACCCTTCTATTATAATCCTGGGCGCTGGGGGATAGGGAAGCACCCTTCTATTATATTCCTGGCGGCTGTGGGATAGGGATGCACCCTTCTATTATAATCCTGGCGGCTGTGGGATAGGGATGCACCCTTCTATTATAATCCGGGGGCTGTGGGATAGGGATGCACCCTTCTATTATAATCCTGGCGGCTGTGGGATAGGGATGCACCCTTCTATTATAATCATGGGGGCTGTGGGATAGGGATGCACCCGTCTATTATGATCCTGGCGGTTGTGGGATAGGGATGCACCCTTCTATTATAATCCTGGCGGCTGTGGGATAGGGATGCACCCTTCTTTTATAATCCTTGGGGCTGTGGGATAGGGATGCACCCGTCTATTATAACCCTCGCGGCTGTGGGATAGGGATGCCCCCTTCTCTTATAATACTGGCGGCTGTGGGATAGGGATGCACCCTTCTTTTATAATCCTTGGGGCTGTGGGATAGGGATGCACCCGTCTATTATGATCCTGGCGGTTGTGGGATAGGGATGCACCCTTCTATTATAATCCTGGCGGCTGTGGGATAGGGATGCACCATTCTATTATAACCCTGGCGGCTGTGGGATAGGGATGCACCCTTCTATGATAATACTGGCGGCTGTGGGATAGGGGAGCACCTTTCTATTATAACCCTGGCGGCTGTGGGATAGGGATGCACCCTTCTATTATAACCCTGGCGGCTGTGGGATAGGGATGCACCCTTCTATTATAATCCTGGCGGATGTGGAATATGGATGCATCCTTTTATTATAATCCTGGCGGCTGTGGGATAGGGATGCACCCTTCTATTCTAATCCTGGCGGCTGTGGGATAGGGATGCCCCCTTCTCTTATAATACTGGCGGCTGTGGGATAGGGATGCACCCTTCTATTTTAATCCTTGCGGCTCTGGGATAGGGATGCACCCTTCTATTATGATCCTGGCGGTTGTGGGATGGGGATGCACACTTCTATTATAATCCTGGCGGCTGTGGGATAGGGGTGCACCCTTCTATTATAATCCTGGCGCTGTGGGACAGGGATGCACCCTTCTATTATAATCCTGGCGGCTGTGGGATAGGGATGCACCCGTCTATTATGATCCTGGCGGTTGTGGGATAGGGATGCACCCTTCTATTATAATCCTGGGGGCTGTGGGATAGGGATGCACCCGTCTATTATAATCCTGGCGGTTGTGGGATAGGGATGCACCCTTCTATTATAATCCTGGCGGCTGTGGGATAGGGATGCACCCGTCTATTATGATCCTGGCGGTTGTGGGATAGGGATGCACCCTTCTATTATAATCCTGGCGGCTGTGGGATAGGGATGCACCCTTCTATTATAATCCTGGGGGCTGTGGGATGGGGATGCACCCGTCTATTATAATCCTGGCGGTTGTGGGATAGGGATGCACCCTTCTATTATAACCCTATCGGCTGTGGGATAGGGATGCACCCTTCTCTTATAATACTGGCGGCTGTGGGATAGGGATGCACCCTTCTATTATAATCCTGGCGGCTGTGGGATAGGGATGCACCCTTCTATTATAAGCCTGGGGGCTGTGGGATAGGGATGCACCTGTCTATTATGATCTTGGCGGTTGTGGGATAGGGATGCACCCTTCTATTATAATCCTGGCGGCTGTGGGATAGGGATGCACCCGCCTATTATAATCCTGGCGGCTGTGGGATAGGGATGCACCCTTCTATTATAAGCCTGGGGGCTGTGGGATAGGGATGCACCTGTCTATTATGATCTTGGCGGTTGTGGGATAGGGATGCACCCTTCTATTATAATCCTGGCGGCTGTGGAATATGGATGCAACCTTCTATTATAACCCTGCTGGCTGTGGGATAGGAATGCACCCTTCTGTTATAATCCTGACGGCTGTGGGATAGGGATGCACCCTTCTATTATAATCCTGGCGGCTGTGGGATAGGGATGCACCCTTCTATTATAATCCTGGCGGCTGTGGGATAGGGATGCACCCTTCTATTATAATCCTGGCGGCTGTGGGATAGGGATGCACCCTCCTATTATAATCCTGGCGGCTGTGGGATAGGGATGCACCATTCTATTATAATCCTGGCGGCTGTGGGATAGGGATGCACCCTTCTATTATAATCCTGGCGGCTGTCGGATAGGGGTGCACCCTTCTATTATATCCTGGCGGCTGTGGGATAGGGATGCACCCTTCTATTATAATCCTGGCGGCTGTGGGATAGGGATGCACCCTTCTATTATAATCCTGGCGGCTGTGGGATAGGGGTGCACCCTTCTATTATAATCCTGGCGGCTGTGGGATAGGGATGCACCCTTCTATTATAATCCTGGGCGCTGTGGGATAGGGATGCAACCTTCTATTATAATCCTGGGCGCTGTGGGATAGGGATGCACCATTCTATTATAATCCTGGCGGCTGTGGGATAGGGATGCACCCTTCTATTATAATCCTGGCGGCTGTGGGATAGGGATGCACCCTTCTATTATAATCCTGGCGGCTGTGGGAGAGGGATGCAACCTTCTATTATAATCCTGGCGGCTGTGGGATAGGGATGCACCATTCTATTATAATCCTGGCGGCTGTGGGATAGGGATGCACCCTTCTATTATAATCCTGGGCGCTGTGGGATAGGGATGCAACCTTCTATTATAATCCTGGGCGCTGTGGGATAGGGATGCACCATTCTATTATAATCCTGGCGGCTGTGGGATAGGGATGCACCCTTCTATTATAACCCTGGCGGCTGTGGGATAGGGATGCACCCTTCTATTATAATCCTGGGCGCTGTGGGATAGGGATGCAACCTTCTATTATAATCCTGGGCGCTGTGGGATAGGGATGCACCCTTCTATTATAATCCTGGGCGCTGGGGGATAGGGATGCACCCTTCTATTATAATCCTGGCGGCTGTGGGATAGGGATGCACCATTCTATTATAATCCTGGCGGCTGTGGGATAGGGATTCACCCTTCTATTATAATCCTGGGCGCTGTGGGATAGGGATGCAACCTTCTATTATAATCCTGGGCGCTGTGGGATAGGGATGCACCATTCTATTATAATCCTGGCGGCTGTGGGATAGGGATGCAACCTTCTATTATAATCCTGGCGGCTGTGGGATAGGGATGCACCCTTCTATTATAATCCTGGCGGCTGTGGGATAGGGATGCACCCTTCTATTATAATCCTGGCGGCTGTGGGATAGGGATGCAACCTTCTATTATAATCCTGGGCGCTGGGGGATAGGGATGCACCCTTCTATTATAATCCTGGCGGCTGTGGGATAGGGATGCACCATTCTATTATAATCCTGGCGGCTGTGGGATAGGGATTCACCCTTCTATTATAATCCTGGGCGCTGTGGGATAGGGATGCAACCTTCTCTTATAATCCTGGGCGCTGTGGGATAGGGATGCACCATTCTATTATAATCCTGGCGGCTGTGGGATAGGGATGCACCCTTCTATTATAACCCTGGCGGCTGTGGGATTGGGATGCACCCTTCTATTATAATCCTGGCGGCTGTGGGATAGGGATGCACCCTTCTATTATAACCCTGGCGGCTGTGGGATAGGGATGCACCCTTCTATTATAATCCTGGCGGCTGTGGGAGAGGGAAGCACCCTTCTATTATAATCCTGGCGGCTGTGGGATAGGGATGCACTCTTCTATTAGAATCCTGGCGGCTGTGGGAGAGGGATGCACCCTTCTATTATAATCCTGGCGGCTGTGGGATAGGGATGCACTCTTCTATTATAATCCTGGCGGCTGTGGGAGAGGGATGCACCCTTCTATTATAATCCTGGCGGCTGTGGGAGAGGGATGCACCCTTCTATTATAATCCTGGCGTCTGTGGGAGAGGGATGCACCCTTCTATTATAATCCTGGCGGCTGTGGGATAGGGATGCACCCTTCTATTATAATCCTGGCGGCTGTGGGAGAGGGATGCACCCTTCTCTTATAATCCTGGCGGCTGTGGGAGAGGGATGCACCCTTCTATTATATCCTGGCGGCTGTGGGATCGGGATGCACCCTTCTATTATAATCCTGGCGGCTGTGGGATCGGGATGCACCCTTCTATTATAATCCTGGCGGCTGTGGGATAGGGATGCACCCTTCTATTATAATCCTGGCGGCTGTGGGATAGGGATGCACCCTTCTATTATAATCCTGGCGGCTGTGGGATAGGGATGCACCCTTCTATTATAATCCTGGCGGCTGTGGGATAGAGATGCACCTTTCTATTATAATCCTGGCGGCTGTGGGATAGGGATGCACCTTTCTATTATAATCCTGGCGGCTGTGGGATAGGGATGCACTCTTCTATTATAATCCTGGCGGCTGTGGGATAGGGATGTACCCTTCTATTATAGTCCTGGCGGCTGTGGGATAGGGATGCACTCTTCTATTATAATATTGGCGGCTGTGGGATAGGGATGCACTCTTCCATTAAAATCCTGGCGGCTGTGGGATAGGGATGCACACTTCTATTATAATCCTTGCGGCTGTGGGATCGGGATGCACCCTTCTATTATAATGCTGGTGGCTGTGGGATAGCGATGCACCCTTCTATTATAATCCTGGCGGCTGTGGAATATGGATGCACCCTTCTATTATAATCCTGGTGGCTGTGGGATAGGAATGCATCCTTCTGTTATAATCCTGACGGCTGTGGAATATGGATGCAACCTTCTATTATAACCCTGGTGGCTGTGGGATAGGAATGCATCCTTCTGTTATAATCCTGACGGCTGTGGGATAGGGATGCATCCTTCTATTATAAACCTGGCGGCTGTGGAATATGGATGCACCCTTCTATTATTATCCTGGCGCCTGTGGGATAGGGATGCATCCTTCTATTATAATCCTGGCGGCTGTGGGATAGGGATGCACCCTTCTATTATAATCCTGGCGGCTGTGGGATAGGGGTGCACCCTTCTATAATAATCCTGGCGGCTGTGGGATAGGGATGCACCCTTCTATTATAATCCTGGCGGCTGTGGCATAGGGATGCACCCTTATGTTATAATCCTGGCGGCTGTGGGATCGGGATGCACCCTTCTATTGTAATCCTGGCGGCTGTGGGATAGGGATGCACAATTCTATTATAATCCTGGCGGCTGTGGGGTAGGGATGCACCCTTCTATTATAATCCTGGCGGCTGTGGGATAGGGATGTACCCTTCTATTATAATCCTGGCGGCTGTGGGATAGGGATGCACCCTTCTATTATAATCCTGGCGGCTGTGGGATAGGTATGCACCCTTCTATTATACTATTATAATCCTGGCGGCTGTTAGATAGGGATGCACCCTTCTATTATAATCCTGGCGGCTGTGGGACAGGGATGCACCCTTCTATTATAGTCCTGGCGGCTGTGGGAGAGGGATGCACCCTTCTATTATAATCCTGGCGGCTGTGGGACAGGGATGCACCCTTCTATTATAATCCTGGGCGCTGGGGGATAGGGATGCACCCTTCTATTATATTCCTGGCGGCTGTGGGATAGGGATGCACCCTTCTATTATAATCCTGGCGGCTGTGGGATAGGGATGCACCCTTCTATTATAATCCTGGGCGCTGGGGGATAGGGAAGCACCCTTCTATTATATTCCTGGCGGCTGTGGGATAGGGATGCACCCTTCTATTATAATCCTGGCGGCTGTGGGATAGGGATGCACCCTTCTATTATAATCCGGGGGCTGTGGGATAGGGATGCACCCTTCTATTATAATCCTGGCGGCTGTGGGATAGGGATGCACCCTTCTATTATAATCATGGGGGCTGTGGGATAGGGATGCACCCGTCTATTATGATCCTGGCGGTTGTGGGATAGGGATGCACCCTTCTATTATAATCCTGGCGGCTGTGGGATAGGGATGCACCCTTCTTTTATAATCCTTGGGGCTGTGGGATAGGGATGCACCCGTCTATTATAACCCTCGCGGCTGTGGGATAGGGATGCCCCCTTCTCTTATAATACTGGCGGCTGTGGGATAGGGATGCACCCTTCTTTTATAATCCTTGGGGCTGTGGGATAGGGATGCACCCGTCTATTATGATCCTGGCGGTTGTGGGATAGGGATGCACCCTTCTATTATAATCCTGGCGGCTGTGGGATAGGGATGCACCATTCTATTATAACCCTGG
Organism: Scyliorhinus torazame; assembly: GCF_047496885.1. Classification (NCBI taxonomy): domain Eukaryota; kingdom Metazoa; phylum Chordata; class Chondrichthyes; order Carcharhiniformes; family Scyliorhinidae; genus Scyliorhinus; species Scyliorhinus torazame. The sequence continues at coordinate 109,271,520 of NC_092726.1, forward strand.
CGGCTGTGGGATAGGGATGCACCCTTCTATGATAATACTGGCGGCTGTGGGATAGGGGAGCACCTTTCTATTATAACCCTGGCGGCTGTGGGATAGGGATGCACCCTTCTATTATAACCCTGGCGGCTGTGGGATAGGGATGCACCCTTCTATTATAATCCTGGCGGATGTGGAATATGGATGCATCCTTTTATTATAATCCTGGCGGCTGTGGGATAGGGATGCACCCTTCTATTCTAATCCTGGCGGCTGTGGGATAGGGATGCCCCCTTCTCTTATAATACTGGCGGCTGTGGGATAGGGATGCACCCTTCTATTTTAATCCTTGCGGCTCTGGGATAGGGATGCACCCTTCTATTATGATCCTGGCGGTTGTGGGATGGGGATGCACACTTCTATTATAATCCTGGCGGCTGTGGGATAGGGGTGCACCCTTCTATTATAATCCTGGCGCTGTGGGACAGGGATGCACCCTTCTATTATAATCCTGGCGGCTGTGGGATAGGGATGCACCCGTCTATTATGATCCTGGCGGTTGTGGGATAGGGATGCACCCTTCTATTATAATCCTGGGGGCTGTGGGATAGGGATGCACCCGTCTATTATAATCCTGGCGGTTGTGGGATAGGGATGCACCCTTCTATTATAATCCTGGCGGCTGTGGGATAGGGATGCACCCGTCTATTATGATCCTGGCGGTTGTGGGATAGGGATGCACCCTTCTATTATAATCCTGGCGGCTGTGGGATAGGGATGCACCCTTCTATTATAATCCTGGGGGCTGTGGGATGGGGATGCACCCGTCTATTATAATCCTGGCGGTTGTGGGATAGGGATGCACCCTTCTATTATAACCCTATCGGCTGTGGGATAGGGATGCACCCTTCTCTTATAATACTGGCGGCTGTGGGATAGGGATGCACCCTTCTATTATAATCCTGGCGGCTGTGGGATAGGGATGCACCCTTCTATTATAAGCCTGGGGGCTGTGGGATAGGGATGCACCTGTCTATTATGATCTTGGCGGTTGTGGGATAGGGATGCACCCTTCTATTATAATCCTGGCGGCTGTGGGATAGGGATGCACCCGCCTATTATAATCCTGGCGGCTGTGGGATAGGGATGCACCCTTCTATTATAAGCCTGGGGGCTGTGGGATAGGGATGCACCTGTCTATTATGATCTTGGCGGTTGTGGGATAGGGATGCACCCTTCTATTATAATCCTGGCGGCTGTGGAATATGGATGCAACCTTCTATTATAACCCTGCTGGCTGTGGGATAGGAATGCACCCTTCTGTTATAATCCTGACGGCTGTGGGATAGGGATGCACCCTTCTATTATAATCCTGGCGGCTGTGGGATAGGGATGCACCCTTCTATTATAATCCTGGCGGCTGTGGGATAGGGATGCACCCTTCTATTATAATCCTGGCGGCTGTGGGATAAGGATGCACCCTTCTATTATAATCCTGGCGGCTGTGGCATAGGGATGCACCCTTCTGTTATAATCCTGGCGGCTGTGGGATAGGGATGCACCCTTCTATTAAAATCCTGGCGGCTGTGGGATAGGGATGCACCCTTCTATTATAGTCCTGGCGGCTGTGGAATAGGGATGCACCCTTCTATTATAATCCTGGCGGCTGTGGGATAGGGATGCACCCTTCTATTATAAACCTGGCGGCTGTGGAATATGGATGCAACCTTCTATTATAACCCTGCTGGCTGTGGGATAGGAATGCACCCTTCTGTTATAATCCTGACGGCTGTGGGATAGGGATGCACCCTTCTATTATAATCCTGGCGGCTGTGGGATAGGAATGCACCCTTCTGTTATAATCCTGACGGCTGTGGGATAGGGATGCACCCTTCTATTATAATCCTGGCGGCTGTGGGATAGGGATGCACCCTTCTATTATAATCCTGGCGGCTGTGGGATAGGGATGCACCCTTCTATTATAATCCTGGCGGCTGTGGGATAGGGATGCAGCCTTCTATTATAACCCTATCGGCTGTGGGATAGGGATGCACCCTTCTATTATAATTCTGGCGGCTGTGGGATAGGGATGCACCCTTCTATTATAATCCTGGCGGCTGTGGGATAGGGATGCAGCCTTCTATTATAATCCTGGCGGCTGTCGGATAGGGATGCACCCTTCTATTATAATCCTGGCCGCTGTGGGATAGGGATGCACCCTTCTATTATAATCCTGGCGGCTGTGGGATAGGGATGCACCCTTCTATTATAATCCTGGCGGCTGTGGCATAGGGATGCACCCTTCTGTTATAATCCTGGCGGCTGTGGGATAGGGATGCACCCTTCTATTAAAATCCTGGCGGCTGTGGGATAGGGATGCACCCTTCTTTTGTAATCCTGGCGGCTGTGGGATAGGGATGCACCCTTCTATTATACTATTATAATCCTGGCGGCTGTTAGATAGGGATGCACCTTTCTATTATAATCCTGCGGGCTGTGGGATAGGGATGCACCCGTCTATTATGATCCTGGCGGTTGTGGGATAGGGATGCACCCTTCTATTATAATCCTGGCGGCTGTGGGATAGGGGTGCACCCTTCTATTATAATCCTGGGCGCAGTGGGATAGGGATGCACCCTTCTATTATAATCCTGGCGGCTGTGGGATAGGGATGCACCATTCTATTATAATCCTGGCGGCTGTGGGATAGGGGTGCACCCTGCTATTATAATTCTGGCGGCTGTGGGATAGGGATGCACCCTTCTATTATAATCCTGGGCGCTGTGGGATAGGGATGCACCCGTCTATTATGATCCTGGCGGTTGTGGGATAGGGATGCACCCTTCTATTATAACCCTCGCGGCTGTGGGATACGGATGCCCCCTTCTCTTATAATACTGGCGGCTGTGGGATAGGGATGCACCCTTCTATTATAATCCTGGGGGCTGTGTGATAGGGATGCACCCTTCTATTATAATCCTGGCGGCTGTGGGATAGGGATGCACCCGTCTATTATGATCCTGGCGGTTGTGGGATAGGGATGCACCCTTCTATTATAATCCTGGCGGCTGTGGGATAGGGGCGCACCCTTCTATTATAGTCGTGGCGGCTGTGGGATAGGGATGCACCCTTCTATTATAATCCTGGGGGCTGTGTGATAGGGATGCACCCGTCTATTATGATCCTGGCGGTTGTGGGATAGGGATGCACACTTCTATTATAATCCTGGCGGCTGTGGGATAGGGGTGCAACTAACAGGCTGTGTCTGTCACCCCCTCACATTGAAACACTAACAGGCTGTGTCTGTCACCCCCCCCTCACATTGAAACACTAACAGGCTGTGTCTGTCCCGCCCCCCTCACATTGAAACACTAACAGGCTGTGCCTGCCCCTCCCTCACATTGAAACACTAACAGGCTGAGTCTGTTCCCCCCACCCACATTGATACACTAACAGGCTGTGTCTGTCCCCCCCTCACATTGAAACACTAACAGGCTGTGTCTCCCCCCCCCCCCCTCACATTGAAACACTAACAGGCTATGTTCCCCCCCCTCACATTGAAACACTAACAGGCTGTCTCTGTTCCCCCCCTCACATTGAAACAATAACAGGCTGTGTCTTCCCCCCCCCTCAAATTGAAACACTAACAGGCTGTGCCTGTCCCCCAACCCCCTCACATTGAAAAACTAACAGCCTGTGTCTGTCCCCCCACCCTCACATTGAAACACTAACAGGCTATGTCTGTCCCCTTCTCACATTGAAACACTAACAGGCTGTGCCTGTACCCCGCCCCCACTCACATTGAAACACTAACAGGCTGTGTCTGTCCCCCGCCTCACATTGAAACACTAACAGGCTGTGTCTGTCCCCCCCCCTCACATTGAAACACTAACATGCTGTGTCTGTCCACCTCCCCTCATATTGAAACACTAACAGACTGTGCCTGTCCCCCCCGCTCACATTGAAACACTAACAGGCTGTGCCTGTGCCCCCCTCACATTGAAACACTAACAGGCTGTGTCTGGTCCCCACCTCAAATTGAAACACCAACAGGCTGTGCCTGTCACCCCCCCTCACATTGAAACACTAACAGCTGTGCCTGAGCCCCCCTCACATTGAAACACTAACGGGCTGTGTCTGACCCCCCCTCACATTGAAACACTAACAGGCTGTGCCTGTCCCCCTCCCCCTCACATTGAAACACTAACAGGCTGTGCCTGTCCCCCCCTCACATTGAAACACTAACAGGCTGTGCCTCTCCCCCATCACATTGAAACACTAACAGGCTGTGTCTGTCTGCCCCCCTCATTGAAACACTAACAGGCTGTGCCTGCGCCCCCCTCACATTGAAACACTAACAGGCTGTGCCTGTCCCCCCCCCCTCACAATGAATCACTAACAGGCTGTATCTGCGACCCCCCTCACATTGAAACACTAACAGGCTTTGCCCGTCCCCCCCCCCTCACATTGAAACACTAACAGGCTGTGCCTGTCCCCTCCCCTCACATTGAAACACTAAAAGGCTGTCTCTGCGCCCCCCCTCACATTGAAACACTAACAGGCTGTGTCTGCCCCACCCCCTCATATTGAAACATTAACAGGATGTGTCTGTCTCCCCCCCTCACATTGAAACACTAACAGGCTGTGCCTGTCCCCCCCCTTACATTGAGACACTAACAGGCTGTGTCTGTCCCCCCTCACATTAAAACACTAACAGGCTGTGTCTGTCACCCCCCTCACATTGAAACACTAACAGGCTATGTCTGTCCCCCCCTCACATTGAAACACTAACAGGCTGTGCCTGTCACCCCCACTCACATTGAAACACTAACAGGCTGTGTCTGGTCCCCACCTCAAATTGAAACACCAACAGGCTGTGCCTGTCACCCCCCCTCACATTGAAACACTAACAGCTGTGCCTGAGCCCCCCTCACATTGAAACACTAACGGGCTGTGTCTGACCCCCCCTCACATTGAAACACTAACAGGCTGTGCCTGTCCCCCTCCCCCTCACATTGAAACACTAACAGGCTGGGCCTGTCCCCCCCTCACATTGAAACACTAACAGGCTGTGCCTCTCCCCCCTCACATTGAAACACTAACAGGCTGTGTCTGTCTCCCCCCCCTCATTGAAACACTAACAGGCTGTGCCTGCGCCCCCCTCACATTGAAACACTAACAGGCTGTGCCTGTCCCCCCCCCTCACAATGAATCACTAACAGGCTGTATCTGCGCCCCCCCTCACATTGAAACACTAACAGGCTTTGCCCGTCCCCCCCCCCTCACATTGAAACACTAACAGGCTGTGCCTGTCCCCTCCCCTCACATTGAAACACTAAAAGGCTGTCTCTGCGCCCCCCCTCACATTGAAACACTAACAGGCTGTGTCTGCCCCACCCCCTCATATTGAAACATTAACAGGATGTGTCTGTCTCCCCCCCTCACATTGAAACACTAACAGGCTGTGCCTGTCCCCCCCCTAACATTGAAACACTAACAGGCTGTGCCTGCCCCCCCTCACATTGAAACACTAACAGGCTGTGTCTGTCCCCCCTCACATTTTAACACTAACAGGCTGTGTCTGCCCCCCCCCTCACATTGAAACTCTAACAGGCTGTGTCTGCGCCCCCCCTCACATTGAAACACTAACAGTCTGTGCCTGCCCCCCCCCCCTCACATTGAAACAATAACAGGCTGTGTCTGTCCTCCTCCCCTCACATTGAAACACTAACAGGCTGTGCCTGTCCCCCCCTCACATTGAAACACGAACAGGCTGTGCCTGTTCCCCCCTCACATTGACACACAAACAGGTTGTGCCTGTCCCCCCCCCCCACACATTGAAACACTAACAGGCTGTGTCTGTCCCCCCCCCCCCTCACATTGAAACACTAACAGGCTGTGTCTGTCCCTCCCCCCCTCACATTGAAACACTAAAAGGCTGTGCATGTCCCCCCTCACATTGAAACACTAACAGGCTGTGCCTGTCCCCCCTCACATTGTAACAGTAACAGGCTGTGTCTGTCCCCCCTCACATTGAAACACTAACAGGCTGTGTCTGTCCCCCCCTCTCACATTAAAACACTAACAGGCTGTGTCTGTTCCCCCCCCTCACATTGAAAGACTAACAGGCTGTGCCTGCCCCCCCCCCCCTCACATTGAAACACTAACAGGCTGAGTCTGTTCCCCCCACCCACATCGATACACTAACAGGCTGTGTCTGCCCCCCCTCTCATTGAAACACTAACAGGCTGTGTCTGTCCCCCCTCACATTGAAACACTAACAGGCTGTGTCTCTCCCCCCCTCACCATGAAACACTAACAGGCTGTGTCTGTCCCCCCTCACATTGAAACACTAACAGGCTGTGTCTCTCCCCCCCCCTCACCATGAAACACTAACAGGCTATGTCCCCCCCCCCTCACATTGAAACACTAACAGGCTGTGTCTGTTCCCCCCCTCACATTGAAACAATAACAGGCTGTGTCTGTTCCCCCCCTCAAATTGAAACACTAACAGGCCGTGCCTGACCCCACCTCCCCACATTGAAACACTAACAGGCTGTGTCTGTCCCCCCACCCTCACATTGAAACACTAACAGGCTGTGTCTGTCCCCTTCTCACATTGAAACACTAACAGGCTGTGTCTGTACCCCCCCCCACTCACTTTGAAACACTAACAGGCTGTGTCTGTCCCCCGCATCACATTGAAACACTAACAGGCTGTGTCTGACCCCCCTCACATTGAAACACTAACAGGCTGTGTCTCTCCCCCCCCCCACATTGAAACACTAACAGGCTATGCCCCCCCCTCACATTGAAACACTAACAGGATGTGTCTGTGCCCCCCTCACATTGAAACAATAACAGGCTGTGTCTGTTCCCCCCCTCAAATTGAAACACTAACAGGCTGTGCCTGTCCCCCACCCCCTCACATTGAAACACTAACAGGCTGTGTCTGGCCCCTTCTCACATTGAAACACTAACAGGCTGTGTCTGTACCCCCCCCCCCACTCACATTGAAACACTAACAGGCTGCGTCTGTCCCCCGCCTCACATTGAAACACTAGCAGGCTGTGTCTGTCCTCCCCGCTCACATTGAAACACTAACAGGCTGTGCCTGTGCCCCCCTCACATTGAAACACTAACAGGCTGTGCCTGTCCCCACCTCCCATTGAAGCAATAACAGGCTGTGTCTGTCCCCCCCCTCACATTGAAACACTAACAGGCTGTGCCTGTCCCCCCCCCCTCACATTGAAACACTAACAGCTGTGCCTGAACCCCCTCACATTGAAACACTAACGGGCTGAGTCTGATCCCCCCTCACATTGAAACCCTAACAGGCTGTGCCTGTCCCCCTCCCCCTCACATTGAAACACTAACAGGCTGTGCCTGTCCCCCCCTCACATTGAAATACTAACAGGCTGTGTCTGCCCCACCCCCTCATATTGAAACATTAACAGGCTGAGTCTGTCTCCCCCCCTCACATTGAAACACGAACAGGCTGTGCCTGTCCCCCCCCCACCTTACATTGAGGCACGAACAGGCTGTGTCTGCCCCCCGCCTCACATTGAAACACTAACAGGCTGTGTCTGTCCCCCACCTCACATTAAAACACTAACAGGCTGTGTCTGTCATCCCCCTCATATTGAAACACTAACAGGCTGTGTCTGCCCCCCCCCCCTCATTGAAAAACTAACAGGCTGTGTCTGTCCCCCCCCCCCTCACATTAAAACACTAACAGGCTGTGTCTGTCACCCCCCTCATATTGAAACACTAACAGGCTGTGTCTGTCCCCCCCCCCTCATATTGAAACACTAACAGGCTGTGTCTGTCCCCCCCCCCTCACATTGAAACACTAACAGGCTTTGTCTGCCCCCCCCTCACATTGAAACACTAACAGGCAGTGCCTGTCCCCCCCCTTACATTGAAACACTAACAGGCTGTGTCTGTCCCCCCCCCCCACCCTCACATTGAAACACAACAGGCTGTGTCCCCCCCCTCACATTGAAACACTAACAGGCTGTGTCTGTACCCCCACCCTCACATTGAAACACTAACAGTCTGTGTCTGTCCCCCACCCTCACATTGAAACACTTACAGGCTGTGTCTGTCCCCCTCCCCCCTCACATTGAAACACTAACAGGCTGTGTCTGTCCACCACCCCCTCCCGCCCCCCACCCTCACATTGAAGCACTAACAGGCTGTGCCTGTCCCCCCCTCACATTGAAACACTAACAGTCTGTCTGTCTCTCTCACACTGTCTCTTTCTCTCTGCCTGTCTCTCTCTCTCGCACTCATGTCTATCTCGCTCTGTCTGCCTCTCTGTCCCTCTCTCATCTCTCTCTCTCTGTCTCCCCCTCTCCCCCCCACTATGTTTCTCTCCGTCTCTTTGTCTCTCTCTGTCTCTCTCTCTGTCTCTGTCTCTCTCTATCTCTCTCTGTCTCTCTCGCTCTCTCTCTGTCTCTCTTTCTCTCTCTCTCTGTCTTTCTCTCTCTCTGTCTCTCTCTCTCTCTCTCTCTGTCTCGCTGTCTCTCTCGCTCCCTCTCTGACTCTCTCTCTCTTTCTCTCTCTCTCTGTCTGACAGTCTGTCTGACTCTGTCTCGGTCTCTATCTCTCTCTCTCTTTCTCTGTCTCACTCTCCCTGTCTCTCTCTCTATGTCTTTCTCGCTCTCTCTCTCTGCCTATCTTTCTCTGTCTCTCTCTCTGTCTCTGTTTCTGTCTATGTCTGTCTCTCTCTCTCCCTCTCACTCTCTGTATCTCTCTCTGTCTGTCTGTCTGTCTCTGTCTGACTGTCTGTCTGATTCTCTCTTTCTGTCACTCTGTCTCTCTGTCTCTCTCTCTCTCTCTGTCTCTCTCTGTCTCACTCTCTCTCTGTCTCTCCCTCTCTCAGTCTCTCGCGCTCTCTCTGTGTTTCTCTCACTCTCTCTCTCTCTGTCTCTTTCTGTCTTTCTCTGTCTCTCTCTCTCTCAGTCTCTCGAACTCAGTCTCTCTGCCTCTCGCTTTCTCTCTCATTCTGTCTCTCTCCCTCTGTGTCTCTCTCCCTCGGTGTCTCTCTCTCTGTCTGTCTGTCTCTCTCTCTCACTCACTCTCACTCTCTCTCGCTCTGTCCCTCTCTCTCTGTCCCTGTCTCTCTCTCTGTCTCCCTCTGTCGCCTTGTCACTCTCTGTCTCTCTCTCTCTCTGTCTTTTTCCCCCTCACTCTCTCTGTCCCCCCCTCTCTCTGTCTCTCTCACTGTCTCTCTCTGTCTCTCCCTCTGACTGTCTATCTGTCTCTCTCTCGCTGTCACTCTCTCTCACTCTCTCTCCCTCTCTGTCTCTCCCTCTCTGTCTCTCCCTCTCTCGGTGTATCACGCTCTCTCTCTGTCTCTCCCTGTCTCTCTCTCTCTCTGTCTCTCTCTCTCTCTGACTGTCTCTCTCTCTCTCCCTGTCTCTGTCTCTCTATGTCTCTATGTCTCGCTCTGTCTTTCTGTCTCTCTCTGTCTCTCTCTCTCTGGCTCTCTCTGCCCTTCTCTCGCTCTGTCTCTCTCTCTCGCTGTCTCCCTCCATCTCTGTCTCTGTCTCTGTCTCTCTGTCTCTGTCTCTCTCGCTCCCTCTCTCTGTCTCTCTCTGTCTCTGTCTGACTGTCGGGTCGTCTCTCTTTCTCTCTCAATCTCTCGCTCTGTCTCTCCCTTTCTCGATCCCTCTCTCGGTCTCTCCAGCTCTCTCTCTGTCTCTCTACCTCTATCTAACTCTGACTCTCTCTGTCTCTCACACTCTCTCTCTGGCTCTGTCTCTCACTCTGTCTGTCTCTCTAACTGTCTCTCAGTCTCTCTCTCTCTCTCTGTCTCTGTCTCTCTCAGTCTCTATCTGCCTTACTCACACTCTCGCTCTTTCTCTCTCTGTCTCTCTCCCTCTGCCTCTCTCTCTCTCTCTCTGTCTCGCTCTTTCTGTCGGTCTCTGTTCGTCTCTCTGTCTCTCTCTATCTCTCCCTCTGTCTCTGTCTTTCTCTCTCTGTCTCTCTCTCTGTGTCGCTCTCCCCCTGTCTCTCTCTCTGTCTGCCTCTCTCTCTCTCTCTCTGTCCCTCTCTGTCTCTCTCACGCTGTGTCTCTTTGTCTCTATCTGGGTCTCTATTTCTCTCTCGCTCTGCCTCTGTCTCTCTCTCTCTCTGTCTCTCTCTCTCTCTGTCTCTCCGTCTCTCTCTCTCTGTCTCTCTGTCTCTCTCACTCTGTCCCTCTGTCTCACTCTCTGTCTCTCTCTCTCTCGCCATCTCTGTCTCTCTCTGTGTCTCTCACGCTGTCTGTCTCTCTCTGTCTCTCTCTCTGTCTCTCTCTCTCTGTCTCTTTCTCTGTCTCTCTCACTCTGTCTCTCACTCTGTCTCTCTCTGTCGCTCTCTCTGTCTCTCTCTGTCGCTCTCTCTGTCGCTCTCTCTGTCTATTATAACCCTGGCGGCTGTGGGATAGGGATGCACCCTTCTATTATAATCCTGGCGGCTGTGGGATAGGGATGCACCCTTCTATTATAATCCTGGCGGCTGTGGGATAGGGATGCACCCTCCTATTATAATCCTGGCGGCTGTGGGATAGGGATGCACCATTCTATTATAATCCTGGCGGCTGTGGGATAGGGATGCACCCTTCTATTATAATCCTGGCGGCTGTCGGATAGGGGTGCACCCTTCTATTATATCCTGGCGGCTGTGGGATAGGGATGCACCCTTCTATTATAATCCTGGCGGCTGTGGGATAGGGATGCACCCTTCTATTATAATCCTGGCGGCTGTGGGATAGGGATGCACCCTTCTATTATAATCCTGGCGGCTGTGGGATAGGGATGCACCCTTCTATTATAATCCTGGGCGCTGTGGGATAGGGATGCAACCTTCTATTATAATCCTGGGCGCTGTGGGATAGGGATGCACCATTCTATTATAATCCTGGCGGCTGTGGGATAGGGATGCACCCTTCTATTATAATCCTGGCGGCTGTGGGATAGGGATGGACCCTTCTATTATAATCCTGGCGGCTGTGGGAGAGGGATGCAACCTTCTATTATAATCCTGGCGGCTGTGGGATAGGGATGCACCATTCTATTATAATCCTGGCGGCTGTGGGATAGGGATGCACCCTTCTATTATAATCCTGGGCGCTGTGGGATAGGGATGCAACCTTCTATTATAATCCTGGGCGCTGTGGGATAGGGATGCACCATTCTATTATAATCCTGGCGGCTGTGGGATAGGGATGCACCCTTCTATTATAACCCTGGCGGCTGTGGGATAGGGATGCACCCTTCTATTATAATCCTGGGCGCTGTGGGATAGGGATGCAACCTTCTATTATAATCCTGGGCGCTGTGGGATAGGGATGCACCCTTCTATTATAATCCTGGGCGCTGGGGGATAGGGATGCACCCTTCTATTATAATCCTGGCGGCTGTGGGATAGGGATGCACCATTCTATTATAATCCTGGCGGCTGTGGGATAGGGATTCACCCTTCTATTATAATCCTGGGCGCTGTGGGATAGGGATGCAACCTTCTATTATAATCCTGGGCGCTGTGGGATAGGGATGCACCATTCTATTATAATCCTGGCGGCTGTGGGATAGGGATGCAACCTTCTATTATAATCCTGGCGGCTGTGGGATAGGGATGCACCCTTCTATTATAATCCTGGCGGCTGTGGGATAGGGATGCACCCTTCTATTATAATCCTGGCGGCTGTGGGATAGGGATGCAACCTTCTATTATAATCCTGGGCGCTGGGGGATAGGGATGCACCCTTCTATTATAATCCTGGCGGCTGTGGGATAGGGATGCACCATTCTATTATAATCCTGGCGGCTGTGGGATAGGGATTCACCCTTCTATTATAATCCTGGGCGCTGTGGGATAGGGATGCAACCTTCTCTTATAATCCTGGGCGCTGTGGGATAGGGATGCACCATTCTATTATAATCCTGGCGGCTGTGGGATAGGGATGCACCCTTCTATTATAACCCTGGCGGCTGTGGGATAGGGATGCACCCTTCTATTATAATCCTGGCGGCTGTGGGATAGGGATGCACCCTTCTATTATAACCCTGGCGGCTGTGGGATAGGGATGCACCCTTCTATTATAATCCTGGCGGCTGTGGGAGAGGGAAGCACCCTTCTATTATAATCCTGGCGGCTGTGGGATAGGGATGCACTCTTCTATTATAATCCTGGCGGCTGTGGGAGAGGGATGCACCCTTCTATTATAATCCTGGCGGCTGTGGGATAGGGATGCACTCTTCTATTATAACCCTGGCGGCTGTGGGAGAGGGATGCACCCTTCTATTATAATCCTGGCGGCTGTGGGAGAGGGATGCACCCTTCTATTATAATCCTGGCGTCTGTGGGAGAGGGATGCACCCTTCTATTATAATCCTGGCGGCTGTGGGATAGGGATGCACCCTTCTATTATAATCCTGGCGGCTGTGGGAGAGGGATGCACCCTTCTCTTATAATCCTGGCGGCTGTGGGAGAGGGATGCAGCCTTCTATTATAGTCCTGGCGGCTGTGGGATAGGGATGCACTCTTCTATTATAATCCTGGCGGCTGGGGGATAGGGATGCAGCCTTCTATTATTTTACTGGCGGCTGTGGGATAGGGATGCACCCTTCTATTATAATCCTGGCGGCTGTGGGATAGGGATGCACCCTTCTATTATATCCTGGCGGCTGTGGGATCGGGATGCACCCTTCTATTATAATCCTGGCGGCTGTGGGATCGGGATGCACCCTTCTATTATAATCCTGGCGGCTGTGGGATAGGGATGCACCCTTCTATTATATCCTGGCGGCTGTGGGATCGGGATGCACCCTTCTATTATAATCCTGGCGGCTGTGGGATCGGGATGCACCCTTCTATTATAATCCTGGCGGCTGTGGGATAGGGATGCACCCTTCTATTATAATCCTGGCGGCTGTGGGATAGGGATGCACCCTTCTATTATAATCCTGGCGGCTGTGGGATAGGGATGCACCCTTCTATTATAATCCTGGCGGCTGTGGGATAGAGATGCACCTTTCTATTATAATCCTGGCGGCTGTGGGATAGGGATGCACCTTTCTATTATAATCCTGGCGGCTGTGGGATAGGGATGCACCCTTCTATTATAATCCTGGCGGCTGTGGGATAGGGATGTACCCTTCTATTATAGTCCTGGCGGCTGTGGGATAGGGATGCACTCTTCTATTATAATATTGGCGGCTGTGGGATAGGGATGCACTCTTCCATTAAAATCCTGGCGGCTGTGGGATAGGGATGCACACTTCTATTATAATCCTTGCGGCTGTGGGATCGGGATGCACCCTTCTATTATAATGCTGGTGGCTGTGGGATAGCGATGCACCCTTCTATTATAATCCTGGCGGCTGTGGAATATGGATGCACCCTTCTATTATAATCCTGGTGGCTGTGGGATAGGAATGCATCCTTCTGTTATAATCCTGACGGCTGTGGAATATGGATGCAACCTTCTATTATAACCCTGGTGGCTGTGGGATAGGAATGCATCCTTCTGTTATAATCCTGACGGCTGTGGGATAGGGATGCATCCTTCTATTATAAACCTGGCGGCTGTGGAATATGGATGCACCCTTCTATTATTATCCTGGCGCCTGTGGGATAGGGATGCATCCTTCTATTATAATCCTGGCGGCTGTGGGATAGGGATGCACCCTTCTATTATAATCCTGGCGGCTGTGGGATAGGGGTGCACCCTTCTATAATAATCCTGGCGGCTGTGGGATAGGGATGCACCCTTCTATTATAATCCTGGCGGCTGTGGCATAGGGATGCACCCTTATGTTATAATCCTGGCGGCTGTGGGATCGGGATGCACCCTTCTATTGTAATCCTGGCGGCTGTGGGATAGGGATGCACAATTCTATTATAATCCTGGCGGCTGTGGGGTAGGGATGCACCCTTCTATTATAATCCTGGCGGCTGTGGGATAGGGATGTACCCTTCTATTATAATCCTGGCGGCTGTGGGATAGGGATGCACCCTTCTATTATAATCCTGGCGGCTGTGGGATAGGTATGCACCCTTCTATTATACTATTATAATCCTGGCGGCTGTTAGATAGGGATGCACCCTTCTATTATTATCCTGGCGGCTGTGGGACAGGGATGCACCCTTCTATTATAGTCCTGGCGGCTGTGGGATAGGGATGCACCCTTCTATTATAATCCTGGCGGCTGTGGGACAGGGATGCACCCTTCTATTATAATCCTGGGCGCTGGGGGATAGGGATGCACCCTTCTATTATATTCCTGGCGGCTGTGGGATAGGGATGCACCCTTCTATTATAATCCTGGCGGCTGTGGGATAGGGATGCACCCTTCTATTATAATCCTGGGCGCTGGGGGATAGGGATGCACCCTTCTATTATATTCCTGGCGGCTGTGGGATAGGGATGCACCCTTCTATTATAATCCTGGCGGCTGTGGGATAGGGATGCACCCTTCTATTATAATCCGGGGGCTGTGGGATAGGGATGCACCCTTCTATTATAATCCTGGCGGCTGTGGGATAGGGATGCACCCTTCTATTATAATCATGGGGGCTGTGGGATAGGGATGCACCCGTCTATTATGATCCTGGCGGTTGTGGGATAGGGATGCACCCTTCTATTATAATCCTGGCGGCTGTGGGATAGGGATGCACCCTTCTTTTATAATCCTTGGGGCTGTGGGATAGGGATGCACCCGTCTATTATAACCCTCGCGGCTGTGGGATAGGGATGCCCCCTTCTCTTATAATACTGGCGGCTGTGGGATAGGGATGCACCCTTCTTTTATAATCCTTGGGGCTGTGGGATAGGGATGCACCCGTCTATTATGATCCTGGCGGTTGTGGGATAGGGATGCACCCTTCTATTATAATCCTGGCGGCTGTGGGATAGGGATGCACCATTCTATTATAACCCTGGCGGCTGTGGGATAGGGATGCACCCTTCTATGATAATACTGGCGGCTGTGGGATAGGGGAGCACCTTTCTATTATAACCCTGGCGGCTGTGGGATAGGGATGCACCCTTCTATTATAACCCTGGCGGCTGTGGGATAGGGATGCACCCTTCTATTATAATCCTGGCGGATGTGGAATATGGATGCATCCTTTTATTATAATCCTGGCGGCTGTGGGATAGGGATGCACCCTTCTATTCTAATCCTGGCGGCTGTGGGATAGGGATGCCCCCTTCTCTTATAATACTGGCGGCTGTGGGATAGGGATGCACCCTTCTATTTTAATCCTTGCGGCTCTGGGATAGGGATGCACCCTTCTATTATGATCCTGGCGGTTGTGGGATGGGGATGCACACTTCTATTATAATCCTGGCGGCTGTGGGATAGGGGTGCACCCTTCTATTATAATCCTGGCGCTGTGGGACAGGGATGCACCCTTCTATTATAATCCTGGCGGCTGTGGGATAGGGATGCAGCCGTCTATTATGATCCTGGCGGTTGTGGGATAGGGATGCACCCTTCTATTATAATCCTGGGGGCTGTGGGATAGGGATGCACCCGTCTATTATAATCCTGGCGGTTGTGGGATAGGGATGCACCCTTCTATTATAATCCTGGCGGCTGTGGGATAGGGATGCACCCGCCTATTATGATCCTGGCGGTTGTGGGATAGGGATGCACCCTTCTATTATAATCCTGGCGGCTGTGGGATAGGGATGCACCCTTCTATTATAATCCTGGGGGCTGTGGGATGGGGATGCACCCGTCTATTATAATCCTGGCGGTTGTGGGATAGGGATGCACCCTTCTATTATAACCCTATCGGCTGTGGGATAGGGATGCACCCTTCTCTTATAATACTGGCGGCTGTGGGATAGGGATGCACCCTTCTATTATAATCCTGGCGGCTGTGGGATAGGGATGCACCCTTCTATTATAAGCCTGGGGGCTGTGGGATAGGGATGCACCTGTCTATTATGATCTTGGCGGTTGTGGGATAGGGATGCACCCTTCTATTATAATCCTGGCGGCTGTGGGATAGGGATGCACCCGCCTATTATAATCCTGGCGGCTGTGGGATAGGGATGCACCCTTCTATTATAAGCCTGGGGGCTGTGGGATAGGGATGCACCTGTCTATTATGATCTTGGCGGTTGTGGGATAGGGATGCACCCTTCTATTATAATCCTGGCGGCTGTGGAATATGGATGCAACCTTCTATTATAACCCTGCTGGCTGTGGGATAGGAATGCACCCTTCTGTTATAATCCTGACGGCTGTGGGATAGGGATGCACCCTTCTATTATAATCCTGGCGGCTGTGGGATAGGGATGCACCCTTCTATTATAATCCTGGCGGCTGTGGGATAGGGATGCACCCTTCTATTATAATCCTGGCGGCTGTGGGATAGGGATGCACCCTTCTATTATAATCCTGGCGGCTGTGGCATAGGGATGCACCCTTCTGTTATAATCCTGGCGGCTGTGGGATAGGGATGCACCCTTCTATTAAAATCCTGGCGGCTGTGGGATAGGGATGCACCCTTCTATTATAGTCCTGGCGGCTGTGGAATAGGGATGCACCCTTCTATTATAATCCTGGCGGCTGTGGGATAGGGATGCACCCTTCTATTATACTATTATAATCCTGGCGGCTGTTAGATAGGGATGCACCCTTCTATTATAATCCTGCGGGCTGTGGGATAGGGATGCACCCGTCTATTATGATCCTGGCGGTTGTGGGATAGGGATGCACCCTTCTATTATAATCCTGGCGGCTGTGGGATAGGGGTGCACCCTTCTATTATAATCCTGGGCGCAGTGGGATAGGGATGCACCCTTCTATTATAATCCTGGCGGCTGTGGGATAGGGATGCACCATTCTATTATAATCCTGGCGGCTGTGGGATAGGGGTGCACCCTTCTATTATAATTCTGGCGGCTGTGGGATAGGGATGCATCCTTCTATTATAATCCTGGCGGCTGTGGGATAGGGATGCACCCTTCTATTATAATCCTGGCGGCTGTGGGATAGGGATGCACCCTTCTATTATAAACCTGGCGGCTGTGGAATATGGATGCAACCTTCTATTATAACCCTGCTGGCTGTGGGATAGGAATGCACCCTTCTGTTATAATCCTGACGGCTGTGGGATAGGGATGCACCCTTCTATTATAATCCTGGCGGCTGTGGGATAGGAATGCACCCTTCTGTTATAATCCTGACGGCTGTGGGATAGGGATGCACCCTTCTATTATAATCCTGGCGGCTGTGGGATAGGGATGCACCCTTCTATTATAATCCTGGCGGCTGTGGGATAGGGATGCACCCTTCTATTATAATCCTGGCGGCTGTGGGATAGGGATGCAGCCTTCTATTATAACCCTATCGGCTGTGGGATAGGGATGCACCCTTCTATTATAATTCGGCGGCTGTGGGATAGGGATGCACCCTTCTATTATAATCCTGGCGGCTGTGGGATAGGGATGCAGCCTTCTATTATAATCCTGGCGGCTGTCGGATAGGGATGCACCCTTCTATTATAATCCTGGCCGCTGTGGGATAGGGATGCACCCTTCTATTATAATCCTGGCGGCTGTGGGATAGGGATGCACCCTTCTATTATAATCCTGGCGGCTGTGGCATAGGGATGCACCCTTCTGTTATAATCCTGGCGGCTGTGGGATAGGGATGCACCCTTCTATTAAAATCCTGGCGGCTGTGGGATAGGGATGCACCCTTCTTTTGTAATCCTGGCGGCTGTGGGATAGGGATGCACCCTTCTATTATACTATTATAATCCTGGCGGCTGTTAGATAGGGATGCACCTTTCTATTATAATCCTGCGGGCTGTGGGATAGGGATGCACCCGTCTATTATGATCCTGGCGGTTGTGGGATAGGGATGCACCCTTCTATTATAATCCTGGCGGCTGTGGGATATGGGTGCACCCTTCTATTATAATCCTGGGCGCAGTGGGATAGGGATGCACCCTTCTATTATAATCCTGGCGGCTGTGGGATAGGGATGCACCATTCTATTATAATCCTGGCGGCTGTGGGATAGGGGTGCACCCTTCTATTATAATTCTGGCGGCTGTGGGATAGGGATGCACCCTTCTATTATAATCCTGGGCGCTGTGGGATAGGGATGCACCCGTCTATTATGATCCTGGCGGTTGTGGGATAGGGATGCACCCTTCTATTATAACCCTCGCGGCTGTGGGATACGGATGCCCCCTTCTCTTATAATACTGGCGGCTGTGGGATAGGGATGCACCCTTCTATTATAATCCTGGGGGCTGTGTGATAGGGATGCACCCTTCTATTATAATCCTGGCGGCTGTGGGATAGGGATGCACCCGTCTATTATGATCCTGGCGGTTGTGGGATAGGGATGCACCCTTCTATTATAATCCTGGCGGCTGTGGGATAGGGGCGCACCCTTCTATTATAGTCGTGGCGGCTGTGGGATAGGGATGCACCCTTCTATTATAATCCTGGGGGCTGTGTGATAGGGATGCACCCGTCTATTATGATCCTGGCGGTTGTGGGATAAGGATGCACACTTCTATTATAATCCTGGCGGCTGTGGGATAGGGGTGCAACTAACAGGCTGTGTCTGTCACCCCCTCACATTGAAACACTAACTGGCTGTGTCTGTCACCCCCCCCCTCACATTGAAACACTAACAGGCTGTCTCTGTTCCCCCCCTCACATTGAAACAATAACAGGCTGTGTCTCCCCCCCCCCCCTCAAATTGAAACACTAACAGGCTGTGCCTGTCCCCCAACCCCCTCACATTGAAAAACTAACAGGCTGTGTCTGTCCCCCCACCCTCACATTGAAACACTAACAGGCTATGTCTGTCCCCTTCTCACATTGAAACACTAACAGGCTGTGCCTGTACCCCGCCCCCACTCACATTGAAACACTAACAGGCTGTGTCTGTCCCCCGCCTCACATTGAAACACTAACAGGCTGTGTCTGTCCCCCCCCCTCACATTGAAACACTAACATGCTGTGTCTGTCCACCTCCCCTCACATTGAAACACTAACAGACTGTGCCTGTCCCCCCCGCTCACATTGAAACACTAACAGGCTGTGCCTGTGCCCCCCTCACATTGAAACACTAACAGGCTGTGTCTGGTCCCCACCTCAAATTGAAACACCAACAGGCTGTGCCTGTCACCCCCCCTCACATTGAAACACTAACAGCTGTGCCTGAGCCCCCCTCACATTGAAACACTAACGGGCTGTGTCTGACCCCCCCTCACATTGAAACACTAACAGGCTGTGCCTGTCCCCCTCCCCCTCACATTGAAACACTAACAGGCTGTGCCTGTCCCCCCCTCACATTGAAACACTAACAGGCTGTGCCTCTCCCCCATCACATTGAAACACTAACAGGCTGTGTCTGTCTGCCCCCCTCATTGAAACACTAACAGGCTGTGCCTGCGCCCCCCTCACATTGAAACACTAACAGGCTGTGCCTGTCCCCCCCCCCCTCACAATGAATCACTAACAGGCTGTATCTGCGACCCCCCTCACATTGAAACACTAACAGGCTTTGCCCGTCCCCCCCCCCCTCACATTGAAACACTAACAGGCTGTGCCTGTCCCCTCCCCTCACATTGAAACACTAAAAGGCTGTCTCTGCGCCCCCCCTCACATTGAAACACTAACAGGCTGTGTCTGCCCCACCCCCTCATATTGAAACATTAACAGGATGTGTCTGTCTCCCCCCCTCACATTGAAACACTAACAGGCTGTGCCTGTCCCCCCCCTTACATTGAGACACTAACAGGCTGTGTCTGTCCCCCCTCACATTAAAACACTAACAGGCTGTGTCTGTCACCCCCCTCACATTGAAACACTAACAGGCTATGTCTGTCCCCCCCTCACATTGAAACACTAACAGGCTGTGCCTGTCACCCCCACTCACATTGAAACACTAACAGGCTGTGTCTGGTCCCCACCTCAAATTGAAACACCAACAGGCTGTGCCTGTCACCCCCCCCCTCACATTGAAACACTAACAGCTGTGCCTGAGCCCCCCTCACATTGAAACACTAACGGGCTGTGTCTGACCCCCCCCTCACATTGAAACACTAACAGGCTGTGCCTGTCCCCCTCCCCCTCACATTGAAACACTAACAGGCTGGGCCTGTCCCCCCCTCACATTGAAACACTAACAGGCTGTGCCTCTCCCCCCTCACATTGAAACACTAACAGGCTGTGTCTGTCTCCCCCCCCTCATTGAAACACTAACAGGCTGTGCCTGCGCCCCCCTCACATTGAAACACTAACAGGCTGTGCCTGTCCCCCCCCCTCACAATGAATCACTAACAGGCTGTATCTGCGCCCCCCCTCACATTGAAACACTAACAGGCTTTGCCCGTCCCCCCCCCTCACATTGAAACACTAACAGGCTGTGCCTGTCCCCTCCCCTCACATTGAAACACTAAAAGGCTGTCTCTGCGCCCCCCCTCACATTGAAACACTAACAGGCTGTGTCTGCCCCACCCCCTCATATTGAAACATTAACAGGATGTGTCTGTCTCCCCCCCTCACATTGAAACACTAACAGGCTGTGCCTGTCCCCCCCCTTACATTGAGACACTAACAGGCTGTGTCTGTCCCCCCCTCACATTAAAACACGAACAGGCTGTGTCTGTCAACCCCCTCACATTGAAACACTAACAGGCTATGTCTGTCCCCCCCTCACATTGAAACACTAACAGGCTGTGCCTGCCCCCCCCTCACATTGAAACACTAACAGGATGTACCTGTCACCACCCCTCACATTGAAACACTAACAGGCAGTGTCTGCCCCCCCCCCCCCAATCACATTGAAACACTAACAGGCTGTGACTGCCCCCCCCTCAGATTGAAACACTAACAGGCTGTGCCTGTCCCCCCCCCCTCAGATTGAAACACTAGCAGGCTGAGTCTGCCCCCCCTCACATTGAAACACTAACAGGCAGTGCCTGCCCCCTCCCCTCACATTGAAACACTAACAGGCTGTGTCTGCCCCCCCCTCACATTGAAACACTAACAGGCTGAGTCTGCCCCCCCTCACATTGAAACACTAACAGGCAGTGCCTGCCCCCTCCCCTCACATTGAAACACTAACAGGCTGTGTCTGCCCCCCCCTCACATTGAAACACTAACAGGCTGTGCCTGCCCCCCCTCACATTGAAACACAAACATGCTGTGCCTGTCCCCCCCTCACATTGAAACAATAACAGGCTGTGCCTGTCCCCCCTCACATTGAAACACAAACAGGCTGTGCCTGTCATCCCCCCTCACATTGAAACACAAACAGGCTGTGTCTCTCCCCCCCGCCACATTAAAACACTAACAGGCTGTGCCTGTCCCCCCCCCCCTCACATTGAAACACTAACAGGCTGTGCCTGTCCCCCCCCTAACATTGAAACACTAACAGGCTGTGCCTGTCCCCCCTCACATTGAAACACTAACAGGCTGTGTCTGTCCCCCCTCACATTTTAACACTAACAGGCTGTGTCTGCCCCCCCCTCACATTGAAACTCTAACAGGCTGTGTCTGCGCCCCCCCCTCACATTGAAACACTAACAGTCTGTGCCTGCCCCCCCTCACATTGAAACAATAACAGGCTGTGTCTGTCCTCCTCCCCTCACATTGAAACACTAACAGGCTGTGCCTGTCCCCCCCTCACATTGAAACACGAACAGGCTGTGCCTGTTCCCCCCTCACATTGACACACAAACAGGTTGTGCCTGTCCCCCCCCCCCACACATTGAAACACTAACAGGCTGTGTCTGTCCCCCCCCCCTCACATTGAAACACTAACAGGCTGTGTCTGTCCCTCCCCCCCTCACATTGAAACACTAAAAGGCTGTGCATGTCCCCCCTCACATTGAAACACTAACAGGCTGTGCCTGTCCCCCCTCACATTGTAACAGTAACAGGCTGTGTCTGTCCCCCCTCACATTGAAACACTAACAGGCTGTGTCTGTCCCTCCCCCCTCACATTAAAACACTAACAGGCTGTGTCTGTTCCCCCCCCTCACATTGAAAGACTAACAGGCTGTGCCTGCCCCCCCCCCCTCACATTGAAACACTAACAGGCTGAGTCTGTTCCCCCCACCCACATCGATACAGTAACAGGCTGTGTCTGCCCCCCCTCTCATTGAAACACTAACAGGCTGTGTCTGTCCCCCCTCACATTGAAACACTAACAGGCTGTGTCTCTCCCCCCCCCTCACCATGAAACACTAACAGGCTATGCCCCCCCCCCTCACATTGAAACACTAACAGGCTGTGTCTGTTCCCCCCCTCACATTGAAACAATAACAGGCTGTGTCTGTTCCCCCCCTCAAATTGAAACACTAACAGGCCGTGCCTGACCCCACCTCCCCACATTGAAACACTAACAGGCTGTGTCTGTCCCCCCCACCCTCACATTGAAACACTAACAGGCTGTGTCTGTCCCCTTCTCACATTGAAACACTAACAGGCTGTGTCTGTACCCCCCCCCCCCCACTCACTTTGAAACACTAACAGGCTGTGTCTGTCCCCCGCCTCACATTGAAACACTAACAGGCTGTGTCTGACCCCCCTCACATTGAAACACTAACAGGCTGTGTCTCTCCCCCCCCCCCACATTGAAACACTAACAGGCTATGCCCCCCCCTCACATTGAAACACTAACAGGATGTGTCTGTGCCCCCCTCACATTGAAACAATAACAGGCTGTGTCTGTTCCCCCCCTCAAATTGAAACACTAACAGGCTGTGCCTGTCCCCCACCCCCTCACATTGAAACACTAACAGGCTGTGTCTGGCCCCTTCTCACATTGAAACACTAACAGGCTGTGTCTGTACCCCCCCCCCCCACTCACATTGAAACACTAACAGGCTGTGTCTGTCCCCCGCCTCACATTGAAAAACTAGCAGGCTGTGTCTGTCCTCCCCGCTCACATTGAAACACTAACAGGCTGTGCCTGTGCCCCCCTCACATTGAAACACTAACAGGCTGTGCCTGTCCCCACCTCCCATTGAAGCAATAACAGGCTGTGTCTGTCCCCCCCCCTCACATTGAAACACTAACAGGCTGTGCCTGTCCCCCCCCCCCCCTCACATTGAAACACTAACAGCTGTGCCTGAACCCCCTCACATTGAAACACTAACGGGCTGAGTCTGACCCCCCCTCACATTGAAACCCTAACAGGCTGTGCCTGTCCCCCTCCCCCTCACATTGAAACACTAACAGGCTGTGCCTGTCCCCCCCTCACATTGAAACACTAACAGGCTGTGTCTGCCCCACCCCCTCATATTGAAACATTAACAGGCTGAGTCTGTCTCCCCCCCTCACATTGAAACACGAACAGGCTGTGCCTGTCCCCCCCCCCTTACATTGAGGCACGAACAGGCTGTGTCTGCCCCCCGTCTCACATTGAAACACTAACAGGCTGTGTCTGTCCCCCACCTCACATTAAAACACTAACAGGCTGTGTCTGCCATCCCCCTCATATTGAAACACTAACAGGCTGTGTCTGTCCCCCCCCCCCTCATATTGAAACACTAACAGGCTGTGTCTGTCCCCCCCCCCTCACATTGAAACACTAACAGGCTGTGTCTGCCCCCCCCTCACATTGAAACACTAACAGGCAGTGCCTGTCCCCCCCCCCTTACATGGAAACACTAACAGGCTGTGTCTGTCCCCCCCCCCCCACCCTCACATTGAAACACTAACAGGCTGTGCCTGTCCCCCCCTCACATTGAAACACTAACAGGCTGTGCCTGCCCCCCCTCACATTGAAACACTAACAGGCTGTGTCTGTACCCCCACCCTCACATTGAAACACTAACAGGCTGTGTCTGTCCCCCACCCTCACATTGAAACACTAACAGGCTGTGTCTGTCCCACTCCCCCCTCACATTGAAACACTAACAGGCTGTGTCTGTCCACCCCCCCGCCCCCCACCCTCACATTGAAGCACGAACAGGCTGTGCCTGTTCCCCCCCTCACATTGAAACACTAACAGGCTGTGTCTGCCCCCCCCCTCATTGAAACACTAACAGGCTGTGTCTGTCCCCCCCCTCACATTAAAACACTAACAGGCTGTGTCTGTCACCCCCCTCATATTGAAACACTAACAGGCTGTGTCTGTCCCCCCCCCCCTCATATTGAAACACTAACAGGCTGTGTCTGTCCCCCCACTCTCACATTGAAACACTAACAGGCTTTGTCTGCCCCCCCCTCACATTATAACACTAACAGGCAGTGCCTGTCCCCCCCTTACATTGAAACACTAACAGGCTGTGTCTGTCCCCCCCCCACCCTCACATTGAAACACAACAGGCTGTGTCCCCCCCCTCACATTGAAACACTAACAGGCTGTGTCTGTACCCCCACCCTCACATTGAAACACTAACAGTCTGTGTCTGTCCCCCACCCTCACATTGAAACACTTACAGGCTGTGTCTGTCCCCCTCCCCCCTCACATTGAAACACTAACAGGCTGTGTCTGTCCACCACCCCCCCCCGCCCCCCACCCTCACATTGAAGCACTAACAGGCTGTGCCTGTCCCCCCCTCACATTGAAACACTAACAGTCTGTCTGTCTCTCTCACACTGTCTCTTTCTCTCTGCCTGTCTCTCTCTCTCGCACTCATGTCTATCTCGCTCTGTCTGCCTCTCTGTCCCTCTCTCATCTCTCTCTCTCTGTCTCCCCCTCTCCCCCCCACTATGTTTCTCTCCGTCTCTTTGTCTCTCTCTGTCTCTCTCTCTGTCTCTGTCTCTCTCTATCTCTCTCTGTCTCTCTCGCTCTCTCTCTGTCTCTCTTTCTCTCTCTCTCTGTCTTTCTCTCTCTCTGTCTCTCTCTCTCTATCTCTCTCTGTCTCGCTGTCTCTCTCGCTCCCTCTCTGACTCTCTCTCTCTTTCTCTCTCTCTCTGTCTGACTGTCTGTCTGACTCTGTCTCGGTCTCTATCTCTCTCTCTCTTTCTCTGTCTCACTCTCCCTGTCTCTCTCTCTATGTCTTTCTCGCTCTCTCTCTCTGCCTATCTTTCTCTGTCTCTCTCTCTGTCTCTGTTTCTGTCTATGTCTGTCTCTCTCTCTCCCTCTCACTCTCTGTATCTCTCTCTCTCTGTCTGTCTGTCTCTGTCTGACTGTCTGTCTGATTCTCTCTTTCTGTCACTCTGTCTCTCTGTCTCTCTCTCTCTCTCTGTCTCTCTCTGTCTCACTCTCTCTCTGTCTCTCCCTCTCTCAGTCTCTCGCGCTCTCTCTGTGTTTCTCTCACTCTCTCTCTCTCTGTCTCTTTCTGTCTTTCTCTGTCTCTCTCTCTCTCAGTCTCTCGAACTCAGTCTCTCTGCCTCTCGCTTTCTCTCTCATTCTGTCTCTCTCCCTCTGTGTCTCTCTCCCTCGGTGTCTCTCTCACTGTCTGTCTGTCTCTCTCTCTCACTCACTCTCACTCTCTCTCGCTCTGTCCCTCTCTCTCTGTCCCTGTCTCTCTCTCTGTCTCCCTCTGTCGCCTTGTCACTCTCTGTCTCTCTCTCTCTCTGTCTTTTTCCCCCTCACTCTCTCTGTCCCCCCCTCTCTCTGTCTCTCTCACTGTCTCTCTCTGTCTCTCCCTCTGACTGTCTATCTGTCTCTCTCTCGCTGTCACTCTCTCTCACTCTCTCTCCCTCTCTGTCTCTCCCTCTCTGTCTCTCCCTCTCTCGGTGTATCACGCTCTCTCTCTGTCTCTCCCTGTCTCTCTCTCTCTCTGTCTCTCTCTCTGACTGTCTCTCTCTCTCTCCCTGTCTCTGTCTCTCTATGTCTCTCTGTCTCGCTCTGTCTTTCTGTCTCTCTCTGTCTCTCTCTCTCTGGCTCTCTCTGCCCTTCTCTCGCTCTGTCTCTCTCTCTCGCTGTCTCCCTCCATCTCTGTCTCTGTCTCTGTCTCTCTGTCTCTGTCTCTCTCGCTCCCTCTCTCTGTCTCTCTCTGTCTCTGTCTGACTGTCGGGTCGTCTCTCTTTCTCTCTCAATCTCTCGCTCTGTCTCTCCCTTTCTCGATCCCTCTCTCGGTCTCTCCAGCTCTCTCTCTGTCTCTCTACCTCTATCTAACTCTGACTCTCTCTGTCTCTCACACTCTCTCTCTGGCTCTGTCTCTCACTCTGTCTGTCTCTCTAACTGTCTCTCAGTCTCTCTCTCTCTCTCTGTCTCTGTCTCTCTCAGTCTCTATCTGCCTTACTCACACTCTCGCTCTTTCTCTCTCTGTCTCTCTCCCTCTGCCTCTCTCTCTCTCTCTCTGTCTCGCTCTTTCTGTCGGTCTCTGTTCGTCTCTCTGTCTCTCTCTATCTCTCCCTCTGTCTCTCTCTCTCTGTCTTTCTCTCTCTGTCTCTCTCTCTGTGTCTCTCTCCCCCTGTCTCTCTCTCTGTCTGCCTCTCTCTCTCTCTCTCTGTCCCTCTCTGTCTCTCTCACGCTGTGTCTCTTTGTCTCTATTTGGGTCTCTATTTCTCTCTCGCTCTGCCTCTGTCTCTCTCTCTCTCTGTCTCTCTCTCTCTCTGTCTCTCCGTCTCTCTCTCTCTGTCTCCCTGTCTCTCTCACTCTGTCCCTCTGTCTCACTCTCTGTCTCTCTCTCTCTCGCCATCTCTGTCTCTCTCTGTGTCTCTCACGCTGTCTGACTCTCTCTGTCTCTCTCTCTGTCTCTCTCTCTCTGTCTCTTTCTCTGTCTCTCTCACTCTGTCTCTCACTCTGTCTCTCTCTGTCGCTCTCTCTGTCTCTCTCTGTCGCTCTCTCTGTCGCTCTCTCTGTCTATTATAACCCTGGCGGCTGTGGGATAGGGATGCACCCTCCTATTATAATCCTGGCGGCTGTGGGATAGGGATGCACCCTTCTATTATAATCCTGGCGGCTGTCGGATAGGGGTGCACCCTTCTATTATAATCCTGGCGGCTGTGGGATAGGGATGCACCCTTCTATTATAATCCTGGCGGCTGTACGATAGGGATGCACCCTTCTATTATAATCCTGGGCGCTGTGGGATAGGGATGCAACCTTCTATTATAATCCTGGGCGCTGTGGGATAGGGATGCACCATTCTATTATAATCCTGGCGGCTGTGGGATAGGGATGCACCCTTCTATTATAATCCTGGCGGCTGTGGGATAGGGATGCACCCTTCTATTATAATCCTGCCGGCTGTGGGAGAGGGATGCACCCTTCTATTATAATCCTGGCGGCTGTGGGATAGGGATGCACCATTCTATTATAATCCTGGCGGCTGTGGGATAGGGATGCACCCTTCTATTATAATCCTGACGGCTGTGGGATAGGGATGCACCCTTCTATTATAATCCTGGGCGCTGTGGGATAGGGATGCAACCTTCTATTATAATCCTGGGCGCTGTGGGATAGGGATGCACCATTCTATTATAATCCTGGCGGCTGTGGGATAGGGATGCACCCTTCTATTATAACCCTGGCGGCTGTGGGATAGGGATGCACCCTTCTATTATAATCCTGGGCGCTGTGGGATAGGGATGCAACCTTCTATTATAATCCTGGGCGCTGTGGGATAGGGATGCACCATTCTATTATAATCCTGGCGGCTGTGGGATAGGGATGCACCCTTCTATTATAATCCTGGGCGCTGGGGGATAGGGATGCACCCTTCTATTATAATCCTGGCGGCTGTGGGATAGGGATGCACCATTCTATTATAATCCTGGCGGCTGTGGGATAGGGATGCACCCTTCTATTATAATCCTGGGCGCTGTGGGATAGGGATGCAACCTTCTATTATAATCCTGGGCGCTGTGGGATAGGGATGCACCATTCTATTATAATCCTGGCGGCTGTGGGATAGGGATGCACCCTTCTATTATAACCCTGGCGGCTGTGGGATAGGGATGCACCCTTCTATTATAATCCTGGCGGCTGTGGGAGAGGGATGCACCCTTCTATTATAATCCTGGCGGCTGTGGGAGAGGGATGCACCCTTCTATTATAATCCTGGCGGCTGTGGGATAGGGATGCACCCTTCTATTATAATCCTGGCGGCTGTGGGATAGGGATGCACTCTTCTATTATAATCCTGGCGGCTGTGGGAGAGGGATGCACCCTTCTATTATAATCCTGGCGGCTGTGGGAGAGGGATGCACCCTTCTATTATAGTCCTGGCGGCTGTGGGATAGGGATGCACTCTTCTATTATAATCCTGGCGGCTGGGGGATAGGGATGCAGCCTTCTATTATAATCCTGGCGGCTGGGGGATAGGGATGCAGCCTTCTATTATTTTACTGGCGGCTGTGGGATAGGGATGCACCCTTCTATTATAATCCTGGCGGCTGTGGGATAGGGATGCACCCTTCTATTATATCCTGGCGGCTGTGGGATCAGGATGCACCCTTCTATTATAATCCTGGCGGCTGTGGGATAGGGATGCACCCTTCTATTATAATCCTGGCGGCTGTGGGATCGGGATGCACCCTTCTATTATAATCTGGCGGCTGTGGGATAGGGATGCAACCTTATATTATAATCTTGGCGGCTGTGGGATAGGGATGCACCCTTCTATTATATCCTGGCGGCTGTGGGATCGGGATGCACCCTTCTATTATAATCCTGGCGGCTGTGGGATCGGGATGCACCCTTCTATTATAATCCTGGCGGCTGTGGGATAGGGATGCACCCTTCTATTATAATCCTGGCGGCTGTGGGATCGGGATGCACCCTTCTATTATAATCTGGCGGCTGTGGGATAGGGATGCACCCTTCTATTATAATCCTGGCGGCTGTGGGATAGGGATGCACCCTTCTATTATATCCTGGCGGCTGTGGGATCGGGATGCACCCTTCTATTATAATCCTGACGGCTGTGGGATCGGGATGCACCCTTCTATTATGATCCTGGCGGTTGTGGGATAGGGTTTGCACACTTCTATTATAATCCTGGCGGCTGTGGGATAGGGGTGCACCCTTCTATTATAATCCTGGGCGCTATGGGATAGGGATGCACCCTTCTATTATAATCCTGGCGGCTGTGGGATAGGGATGCACCCGTCTATTATGATCCTGGCGGTTGTGGGATAGGGATGCACCCTTCTCTTATAATACTGGCGGCTGTGGGATAGGGATGCACCCTTCTATTATAATCCTGGCGGCTGTGGGATAGGGATGCACCCGTCTATTATGATCCTGGCGGTTGTGGGATAGGGATGCACCCTTCTATTATAACCCTGGCGGCTGTGGAATAGGGATGCACCCTTCTCTTATAATACTGGCGGCTGTGGGATAGGGATGCACCATTCTATTATAATCCTGGCGGCTGTGGGATAGGGATGCACCCTTCTATTATGATCATGGGGGCTGTGGGATAGGGATGCACCCTTCTATTATAATACTGGCGGCTGTGGGATAGGGATGCACCCTTCTATTATAATCCTGGGGTCTGTGGGATAGGGGTGCACCCTTCTATTATAACCCTGGCGGCTGTGGGATAGGGATGCACCCTTCTATTATAATACTGGCGGCTGTGGGATAGGGATGCACCCTTCTATTATAATCCTGGCGGCTGTGGGATAGGGATGCACCCTTCTATTATAATCCTGGCGGCTGTGGGATAGGGATGCACCCTTCTATTATAATCCTGGCGGCTGTGGGATAGGGATGCACCCTTCCATTATAATCCTGGCGGCTGTGGGATAGGGATGCACCATTCTATTATAATCCTGGCGGCTGTGGGATATAGAAGCACCATTCTATTATAACCATGGCGGCTGTGGGATAGGGATGCACCCTTCTATTATAATCCTGGCGGATGTGGAATATGGATGCATTCTTTTATTATAATCCTGGCGGCTGTGGGATAGGGATGCACCCTTCTATTATAATCCTTGCGGCTGTGGGATCGGGATGCACCCTTCTATTATAATGCTGGTGGCTGTGGGATAGCGATGCACCCTTCTATTATAATCCTGGCGGCTGTGGGATAGGGATGCACCCTTCTATTATAATCCTGGCGGCTGTGGAATATGGATGCAACCTTCTATTATAACCCTGGTGGCTGTGGGATAGGAATGCATCCTTCTGTTATAATCCTGACGGCTGTGGGATAGGGATGCATCCTTCTATTATAAACCTGGCGGCTGTGGAATATGGATGCACCCTTCTATTATTATCCTGGCGCCTGTGGGATAGGGATGCATCCTTCTATTATAATCCTGGCGGCTGTGGGATAGGGATGCACCCTTCTATTATAATCCTGGCGGCTGTGGGATAGGGGTGCACCCTTCTATTATAATCCTGGCGGCTGTGGGATAGGGATGCACCCTTCTATAATAATCCTGGCGGCTGTGGGATAGGGATGCACCCTTCTATTATAATCCTGGCGGCTGTGGCATAGGGATGCACCCTTATGTTATAATCCTGGCGGCTGTGGGATAGGGATGCACCCTTCTATTGTAATTCTGGCGGCTGTGGGATAGGGATGCACAATTCTATTATAATCCTGGCGGCTGTGGGGTAGGGATGCACCCTTCTATTATAATCCTGGCGGCTGTGGGATAGGGATGTACCCTTCTATTATAATCCTGGCGGCTGTGGGATAGGGATGCACCCTTCTATTATAATCCTGGCGGCTGTGGGATAGGTATGCACCCTTCTATTATACTATTATAATCCTGGCGGCTGTTAGATAGGGATGCACCCTTCTATTATAATCCTGGCGGCTGTGGGACAGGGATGCACGCTTCTATTATAGTCCTGGCGGCTGTGGGATAGGGATGCACCCTTCTATTATAGTCCTGGCGGCTGTGGGATAGGGATGCACCCTTCTATTATAATCCTGGCGGCTGTGGGACAGGGATGCACCCTTCTATTATAATCCTGGGCGCTGGGGGATAGGGATGCACCCTTCTATTATATTCCTGGCGGCTGTGGGATAGGGATGCACCCTTCTATTATAATCCTGGCGGCTGTGGGATAGGGATGCACCCTTCTATTATAATCCTGGGCGCTGGGGGATAGGGATGCACCCTTCTATTATATTCCTGGCGGCTGTGGGATAGGGATGCACCCTTCTATTATAATCCTGGCGGCTGTGGGATAGGGATGCACCCTTCTATTATAATCCGGGGGCTGTGGGATAGGGATGCACCCGTCTATTATGATCCTGGCGGTTGTGGGATAGGGATGCACCCTTCTATTATAATCCTGGCGGCTGTGGGATAGGGATGCACCCTTCTTTTATAATCCTTGGGGCTGTGGGATAGGGATGCACCCTTCTATTATAATCCTGGCGGTTGTGGGATAGGGATGCACCCTTCTATTATAATCCTGGCGGCTGTGGGATAGGGATGCACCCTTCTATTATAATCCTGGCGGCTGTGGGATAGGGATGCACCCTTCTATTATAATCCTGGCGGCTGTGGGATAGGGATGCACCCTTCTATTATAATCCTGGCGGCTGTGGGATAGGGATGCACCCTTCTATTATAATCCTGGCGGCTGTGGGATAGGGATGCACCCTTCTATTATAATCCTGGCGGCTGTGGGATAGGTATGCACCCTTCTATTATACTATTATAATCCTGGCGGCTGTTAGATGGGGATGCACCCTTCTATTATAATCCTGGCGGCTGTGGGATAGGGATGCACCCTTCTTTTATAATCCTTGGGGCTGTGGGATAGGGATGCACCCTTCTATTATAACCCTCGCGGCTGTGGGATAGGGATGCACCCTTCTCTTATAATACTGGCGGCTGTGGGATAGGGATGCACCCTTCTTTTATAATCCTTGGGGCTGTGGGATAGGGATGCACCCGTCTATTATGATCCTGGCGGTTGTGGGATAGGGA
This sequence comes from Scyliorhinus torazame, assembly GCF_047496885.1. NCBI lineage: Eukaryota > Metazoa > Chordata > Chondrichthyes > Carcharhiniformes > Scyliorhinidae > Scyliorhinus > Scyliorhinus torazame. The sequence goes on from NC_092726.1 coordinate 109,303,291, forward strand.
TGCACCCTTCTATTATAATCCTGGCGGCTGTGGGATAGGGATGCACCATTCTATTATAACCCTGGCGGCTGTGGGATAGGGATGCACCCTTCTATGATAATACTGGCGGCTGTGGGATAGGGGAGCACCTTTCTATTATAATCCTGGCGGCTGTGGGATAGGGAGGCACCCTTCAATTATAATCCTGGCGGCTGTGGGATAGGGATGCACCATTCTATTATAACCCTGGCGGCTGTGGGATAGGGATGCACCCTTCTATTATAACCCTGGCGGCTGTGGGATAGGGATGCACCCTTCTATTATAATCCTGGCGGATGTGGAATATGGATGCATCCTTTTATTATAATCCTGGCGGCTGTGGGATAGGGATGCACCCTTCTATTCTAATCCTGGCGGCTGTGGGATAGGGATGCCCCCTTCACTTATAATACTGGCGGCTGTGGGATAGGGATGCACCCTTCTATTATAATCCTTGCGGCTGTGGGATAGGGATGCACCCTTCTATTATGATCCTGGCGGTTGTGGGATGGGGATGCACACTTCTATTATAATCCTGGCGGCTGTGGGATAGGGGTGCACCCTTCTATTATAATCCTGGCGCTGTGGGACAGGGATGCACCCTTCTATTATAATCCTGGCGGCTGTGGGATAGGGATGCACCCGTCTATTATGATCCTGGCGGTTGTGGGATAGGGATGCACCCTTCTATTATAATCCTGGGGGCTGTGGGATAGGGATGCACCCGTCTATTATAATCCTGGCGGTTGTGGGATAGGGATGCACCCTTCTATTATAATCCTGGCGGCTGTGGGATAGGGATGCACCGGTCTATTATGATCCTGGCGGTTGTGGGATAGGGATGCACCCTTCTATTATAATCCTGGCGGCTGTGGGATAGGGATGCACCCTTCTATTATAATCCTGGGGGCTGTGGGATGGGGATGCACCCGTCTATTATAATCCTGGCGGTTGTGGGATAGGGATGCACCCTTCTATTATAACCCTATCGGCTGTGGGATAGGGATGCACCCTTCTCTTATAATACTGGCGGCTGTGGGGTAGGGATGCACCCTTCTATTATAATCCTGGCGGCTGTGGGATAGGGATGCACCCTTCTATTATAAGCCTGGGGGCTGTGGGATAGGGATGCACCCTTCTATTAAAAGCCTGGGGGCTGTGGGATAGGGATGCACCCTTCTATTATGATCTTGGCTGTTGTGGGATAGGGATGCACCCTTCTATTATAATCCTGGCGGCTGTGGGATAGGGATGCACCCTTCTATTATAATCCTGGCGGCTGTGGGATAGGGATGCACCCTTCTATTATAAGCCTGGGGGCTGTGGGATAGGGATGCACCTGTCTATTATGATCTTGGCGGTTGTGGGATAGGGATGCACCCTTCTATTATAATCCTGGCGGCTGTGGAATATGGATGCAACCTTCTATTATAACCCTGCTGGCTGTGGGATAGGAATGCACCCTTCTGTTATAATCCTGACGGCTGTGGGATAGGGATGCACCCTTCTATTATAAACCTGGCGGCTGTGGGATAGGGTTGCACCCTTCTATTATAAACCTGGCGGCTGTGGAATATGGATGCAACCTTCTATTATAATCCTGGCGGCTGTGGGATAGGGATGCACCCTTCTGTTATAATCCTGACGGCTGTGGGATAGGGATGCACCCTTCTATTATAATCCTGGCGGCTGTGGGATAGGGATGCAGCCTTCTATTATAATCCTGGCGGCTGTGGGATAGGGATGCACCCTTCTATTAAAATCCTGGCGGCTGTGGGATAGGGATGCACCCTTCTATTATAATCCTGGCGGCTGTGGGATAGGGATGCACCCTTCTATTATAATCCTGGCGGCTGTGGCACAGGGATGCACCCTTCTATTAAAATCCTGGCGGCTGTGGGATAGGGATGCACCCTTCTATTATAATCCTGGCGGCTGTGGAATAGGGATGCACCCTTCTATTATAATCCTGGCGGCTGTGGGATAGGGATGCACCCTTCTATTATACTATTATAATGCTGGCGGCTGTGGGATAGGGATGCACCCTTCTATTATAATCCTGGCGGCTGTGGGATAGGGATGCACCCTTCTATTATAATCCTGGCGGCTGTGGGATAGGGATGCACCCTTCTATTATAAACCTGGCGGCTGTGGAATATGGATGCAACCTTCTATTATAACCCTGCTGGCTGTGGGATAGGAATGCACCCTTCTGTTATAATCCTGACGGCTGTGGGATAGGGATGCACCCTTCTATTATAATCCTGGCGGCTGTGGGATAGGAATGCACCCTTCTGTTATAATCCTGACGGCTGTGGGATAGGGATGCACCCTTCTATTATAATCCTGGCGGCTGTGGAATAGGGATGCAGCCCTTCTATTATAATCCTGGCGGCTGTCGGATAGGGATGCACCCTTCTATTATAATCCTGGCGGCTGTGGGATAGGGATGCACCCTTCTATTATAATCCTGGCGGCTGTGGGATAGGGATGCACCCTTTTATTATAATCCTGGCGGCTGTGGCATAGGGATGCACCCTTCTGTTATAATCCTGGCGGCTGTGGGATAGGGATTCACCCTTCTATTAAAATCCTGGCGGCTGTGGGATAGGGATGCACCCTTCTTTTGTAATCCTGGCGGCTGTGGGATAGGGATGCACCCTTCTATTATAATCCTGGCGGCTGCGGAATAGGGATGCACCCTTCTATTATAATCCTGGCGGCTGTGGGATAGGGATGCACCCTTCTATTATACTATTATAATCCTGGCGGCTGTTAGATAGGGATGCACCTTTCTATTATAATCCTGCGGGCTGTGGGATAGGGATGCACCCGTCTATTATGATCCTGGCGGTTGTGGGATAGGGATGCACCCTTCTATTATAATCCTGGCGGCTGTGGGATAGGGGTGCACCCTTCTATTATAATCCTGGGCGCAGTGGGATAGGGATGCACCCTTCTATTATAATCCTGGCGGCTGTGGGATAGGGATGCACCATTCTATTATAATCCTGGCGGCTGTGGGATAGGGGTGCACCCTTCTATTATAATTCTGGCGGCTGTGGGATAGGGATGCATCCTTCTATTATAATCCTGGCGGCTGTGGGATAGGGATGCACCCTTCTATTATAATCCTGGGGGCTGTGGGATAGGGATGCACCCGTCTATTATGATCCTGGCGGTTGTGGGATAGGGATGCACCCTTCTATTATAACCCTCGCGGCTGTGGGATACGGATGCCCCCTTCTCTTATAATACTGGCGGCTGTGGGATAGGGATGCACCCTTCTATTATAATCCTGGGGGCTGTGTGATAGGGATGCACCCTTCTATTATAATCCTGGCGGCTGTGGGATAGGAATGCACCCGTCTATTATGATCCTGGCGGTTGTGGGATAGGGATGCACACTTCGATTATAATCCTGGCGGCTGTGGGATAGGGATGCACCCTTCTATTATAGTCCTGGCGGCTGTGGGATAGGGATGCACCCTTCTATTATAATCCTGGGGGCTGTGTGATAGGGATGCAACCTTCTATTATAATCCTGGCGGCTGTGGGATAGGGGTGCAACTAACAGGCTGTGTCTGTCACCCCCTCACATTGAAACACTAACAGGCTGTGTCTGTCACCCCCCCCCCCCCTCACATTGAAACACTAACAGGCTGTGTCTGTCCCCCCCCCCCTCACATTGAAACACTAACAGGCTGTGCCTGCCCCTCCCTCACATTGAAACACTAACAGGCTGAGTCTGTTCCCCCCACCCACATTGATACACTAACAGGCTGTGTCTGTCCCCCCCTCACATTGAAACACTAACAGGCTGTGTCTCTCCCCCCCCCCCTCACATTGAAACACTAACAGGCTATGTACCCCCCCCCTCACATTGAAACACTAACAGGCTGTCTCTGTTCCCCCCCTCACATTGAAACAATAACAGGCTGTGTCTTCCCCCCCCTCAAATTGAAACACTAACAGGCTGTGCCTGTCCCCCAACCCCCTCACATTGAAAAACTAACAGGCTGTGTCTGTCCCCCCACCCTCACATTGAAACACTAACAGGCTATGTCTGTCCCCTTCTCACATTGAAACACTAACAGGCTGTGCCTGTACCCCGCCCCCACTCACATTGAAACACTAACAGGCTGTGTCTGTCCCCCGCCTCACATTGAAACACTAACAGGCTGTGTCTGTCCCCCCCCCTCACATTGAAACACTAACATGCTGTGTCTGTCCACCTCCCCTCACATTGAAACACTAACAGACTGTGCCTGTCCCCCCCGCTCACATTGAAACACTAACAGGCTGTGCCTGTGCCCCCCTCACATTGAAACACTAACAGGCTGTGTCTGGTCCCCACCTCAAATTGAAACACCAACAGGCTGTGCCTGTCACCCCCCCCTCACATTGAAACACTAACAGCTGTGCCTGAGCCCCCCTCACATTGAAACACTAACGGGCTGTGTCTGACCCCCCCTCACATTGAAACACTAACAGGCTGTGCCTGTCCCCCTCCCCCTCACATTGAAACACTAACAGGCTGTGCCTGTCCCCCCCTCACATTGAAACACTAACAGGCTGTGCCTCTCCCCCCCTCACATTGAAACACTAACAGGCTGTGTCTGTCTGCCCCCCCTCATTGAAACACTAACAGGCTGTGCCTGCGCCCCCCTCACATTGAAACACTAACAGGCTGTGCCTGTCCCCCCCCTCACAATGAATCACTAACAGGCTGTATCTGCGCCCCCCCTCACATTGAAACACTAACAGGCTTTGCCCGTCCCCCCCCCCCTCACATTGAAACACTAACAGGCTGTGCCTGTCCCCTCCCCTCACATTGAAACACTAAAAGGCTGTCTCTGCGCCCCCCCTCACATTGAAACACTAACAGGCTGTGTCTGCCCCACCCCCTCATATTGAAACATTAACAGGATGTGTCTGTCTCCCCCCCTCACATTGAAACACTAACAGGCTGTGCCTGTCCCCCCCCCTTACATTGAGACACTAACAAGCTGTGTCTGTCCCCCCCTCACATTAAAACACTAACAGGCTGTGTCTGTCACCCCCCTCACATTGAAACACTAACAGGCTATGTCTGTCCCCCCCTCACATTGAAACACTAACAGGCTGTGCCTGTCACCCCCACTCACATTGAAACACTAACAGGCTGTGTCTGGTCCCCACCTCAAATTGAAACACCAACAGGCTGTGCCTGTCACCCCCCCTCACATTGAAACACTAACAGCTGTGCCTGAGCCCCCCTCACATTGAAACACTAACGGGCTGTGTCTGACCCCCCCTCACATTGAAACACTAACAGGCTGTGCCTGTCCCCCTCCCCCTCACATTGAAACACTAACAGGCTGGGCCTGTCCCCCCCTCACATTGAAACACTAACAGGCTGTGCCTCTCCCCCCCTCACATTGAAACACTAACAGGCTGTGTCTGTCTCCCCCCCCTCATTGAAACACTAACAGGCTGTGCCTGCGCCCCCCTCACATTGAAACACTAACAGGCTGTGCCTGTCCCCCCCCCTCACAATGAATCACTAACAGGCTGTATCTGCGCCCCCCCTCACATTGAAACACTAACAGGCTTTGCCCGTCCCCCCCCCCTCACATTGAAACACTAACAGGCTGTGCCTGTCCCCTCCCCTCACATTGAAACACTAAAAGGCTGTCTCTGCGCCCCCCCTCACATTGAAACACTAACAGGCTGTGTCTGCCCCACCCCCTCATATTGAAACATTAACAGGATGTGTCTGTCTCCCCCCCTCACATTGAAACACTAACAGGCTGTGCCTGTCCCCCCCCCTTACATTGAGACACTAACAGGCTGTGTCTGTCCCCCCCTCACATTAAAACACGAACAGGCTGTGTCTGTCAACCCCCTCACATTGAAACACTAACAGGCTGTGCCTGTCCCCCCCCTCACATTGAAACACTAACAGGCTATGTCTGTCCCCCCCTCACATTGAAACACTAACAGGCGGTGCCTGTCACCCCCACTCACATTGAAACACTAACAGGCTGTGCCTGTCCCCCCCTCACATTGAAACACTAACAGGCTTTGTCTGTACCCCCCCCCCTCAGATTGAAACACTAACAGGCTGTGTCTGCCCCCCCTCACATTGAAACACTAACAGGCTTTGTCTGTACCCCCCCCCTCAGATTGAAACACTAACAGTCTGTGTCTGCCCCCCCTCACATTGAAACACTAACAGGCTGTGCCTGTCCCCCCCCCTCAGATTGAAACACTAATAGGATGTACCTGTAACCCCCCCCTCACATTGAAACACTAACAGGCTGTGGCTGTCCCCCCCCCTCACATTGAAACACTAACAGGCTGAGTCTGCCCCCCCTCACATTGAAACACTAACAGGCAGTGCCTGCCCCCTCCCCTCACATTGAAACACTAACAGGCTGTGTCTGCCCCCCCCTCACATTGAAACACTAACAGGCTGTGCCTGCCCCCCCTCACATTGAAACACAAACATGCTGTGCCTGTCCCCCCCTCACATTGAAACAATAACAGGCTGTGCCTGTCATCCCCCCTCACATTGAAACACAAACAGGCTGTGTCTCTCCCCCCCGCCACATTAAAACACTAACAGACTGTGTCTGCCCGCCCCCCTCACATTGAAACACTAACAGGCTGTGCCTGTCCCCCCCCCTAACATTGAAACACTAACAGGCTGTGCCTGCCCCCCCTCACATTGAAACACTAACAGGCTGTGTCTGTCCCCCCTCACATTTTAACACTAACAGGCTGTGTCTGCCCCCCCCCTCACATTGAAACTCTAACAGGCTGTGTCTGCGCCCCCCCCTCACATTGAAACACTAACAGTCTGTGCCTGCCCCCCCCCTCACATTGAAACAATAACAGGCTGTGTCTGTCCTCCTCCCCTCACATTGAAACACTAACAGGCTGTGCCTGTCCCCCCCTCACATTGAAACACGAACAGGCTGTGCCTGTTCCCCCCTCACATTGACACACAAACAGGTTGTGCCTGTCCCCCCCCCCCCCCACACATTGAAACACTAACAGGCTGTGTCTGTCCCCCCCCCTCACATTGAAACAATAACAGGCTGTGTCTGTCCTCCCCTCACATTGAAACACTAACAGGCTGTGCCTGTCCCCCCCTCACATTGAAACACGAACAGGCTGTGCCTGTTCCCCCCTCACATTGACACACAAACAGGTTGTGCCTGTCCCCCCCCCCACACATTGAAACACTAACAGGCTGTGTCTGCCCCCCCCCTCACATTGAAACACTAACAGGCTGTGCCTGTCCCCCCTCACATTGTAACAGTAACAGGCTGTGTCTGTCCCCCCTCACATTGAAACACTAACAGGCTGTGTCTGTCCCCCCCCCCTCACATTAAAACACTAACAGGCTTTGTCTGTTCCCCCCCCTCACATTGAAAGACTAACAGGCTGTGCCTGCCCCCCCCCCCCTCACATTGAAACACTAACAGGCTGAGTCTGTTCCCCCCACCCACATCGATACACTAACAGGCTGTGTCTGCCCCCCCTCTCATTGAAACACTAACAGGCTGTGTCTGTCCCCCCTCACATTGAAACACTAACAGGCTGTGTCTCTCCCCCCCCCCTCACCATGAAACACTAACAGGCAATGTCCCCCCCCCCTCACATTGAAACACTAACAGGCTGTGTCTGTTCCCCCCCTCACATTGAAACAATAACAGGCTGTGTCTGTTCCCCCCCTCAAATTGAAACACTAACAGGCCGTGCCTGACCCCACCTCCCCACATTGAAACACTAACAGGCTGTGTCTGTCCCCCCACCCTCACATTGAAACACTAACAGGCTGTGTCTGTCCCCTTCTCACATTGAAACACGAACAGGCTGTGTCTGTACCCCCCCCCCACTCGCTTTGAAACACTAACAGGCTGTGTCTGTCCCCCGCCTCACATTGAAACACTAACAGGCTGTGTCTGACCCCCCTCACATTGAAACACTAACAGGCTGTGTCTCTCCCCCCCCCCACATTGAAACACTAACAGGCTATGCCCCCCCTCACATTGAAACACTAACAGGATGTGTCTGTGCCCCCCTCACATTGAAACAATAACAGGCTGTGTCTGTTCCCCCCCTCAAATTGAAACACGAACAGGCTGTGCCTGTCCCCCACCCCCTCACATTGAAACACTAACAGGCTGTGTCTGGCCCCTTCTCACATTGAAACACTAACAGGCTGTGTCTGTACCCCCCCCCCCACTCACATTGAAACACTAACAGGCTGTGTCTGTCCCCCGCCTCACATTGAAACACTAGCAGGCTGTCTGTCCTCCCCGCTCACATTGAAACACTAACAGGCTGTGCCTGTGCCCCCCTCACATTGAAACACTAACAGGCTGTGCCTGTCCGCACCTCCCATTGAAGCAATAACAGGCTGTGTCTGTCCCCCCCCCCCTCACATTGAAACACTAACAGGCTGTGCCTGTCCCCCCCCCCCCCTCACATTGAAACACTAACAGCTGTGCCCGAACCCCCTCACATTGAAACACTAACGGGCTGAGTCTGACCCCCCCTCACATTGAAACCCTAACAGGCTGTGCCTGTCCCCCTCCCCCTCACATTGAAACACTAACAGTCTGTGCCTGTCCCCCCCTCACATTGAAACACTAACAGGCTGTGTCTGCCCCACCCCCTCATATTGAAACATTAACAGGCTGAGTCTGTCTCCCCCCCTCACATTGAAACACGAACAGGCTGTGCCTGTCCCCCCCCCTTACATTGAGGCACGAACAGGCTGTGTCTGCCCCCCGCCTCACATTGAAACACTAACAGGCTGTGTCTGTCCCCCACCTCACATTAAAACACTAACAGGCTGTGTCTGTCATCCCCCTCATATTGAAACACTAACAGGCTGTGTCTGTCCCCCCCCCCTCATATTGAAACACTAACAGGCTGTGTCTGTCCCCCCCCCCCTCACATTGAAACACTAACAGGCTGTGTCTGCCCCCCCCTCACATTGAAACACTAACAGGCTGTGCCTGCCCCCCCTCACATTGAAACACTAACAGGCTGTGTCTGTACCCCCACCCTCACATTGAAACACTAACAGGCTGTGTCTGTCCCCCACCCTCACATTGAAACACTAACAGGCTGTGTCTGTCCCACTCCCCCCTCACATTGAAACACTAACAGGCTGTGTCTGTCCACCCCCCCGCCCCCCACCCTCACATTGAAGCACGAACAGGCTGTGCCTGTTCCCCCCCTCACATTGAAATACTAACAGGCTGTGTCTGCCGCCCCCCTCATTGAAACACTAACAGGCTGTGTCTGTCCCCCCCCCCTCACATTAAAACACTAACAGGCTGTGTCTGTCACCCCCCTCATATTGAAACACTAACAGGCTGTGTCTGTCCCCCCCCCTCATATTGAAACACTAACAGGCTGTGTCTGTCCCCCCCCCCTCACATTGAAACACTAACAGGCTTTGTCTGCACCCCCCCTCACATTGAAACACTAACAGGCAGTGCCTGTCCCCCCCCCTTACATTGAAACACTAACAGGCTGTGTCTGTCCCCCCCCCCCACCCTCACATTGAAACACAACAGGCTGTGCCCCCCCCCTCACATTGAAACACTAACAGGCTGTGTCTGTCCCCCCACCCTCACATTGAAACACTAACAGGCTGTGTCTGTCCCCTTCTCACATTGAAACACGAACAGGCTGTGTCTGTACCCCCCCCCCCACTCGCTTTGAAACACTAACAGGCTGTGTCTGTCCCCCGCCTCACATTGAAACACTAACAGGCTGTGTCTGACCCCCCTCACATTAAAACACTAACAGGCTGTGTCTCTCCCCCCCCCCACATTGAAACACTAACAGGCTATGCCCCCCCTCACATTGAAACACTAACAGGATGTGTCTGTGCCCCCCTCACATTGAAACAATAACAGGCTGTGTCTGTTCCCCCCCTCAAATTGAAACACGAACAGGCTGTGCCTGTCCCCCACCCCCTCACATTGAAACACTAACAGGCTGTGTCTGGCCCCTTCTCACATTGAAACACTAACAGGCTGTGTCTGTACCCCCCCCCCCACTCACATTGAAACACTAACAGGCTGTGTCTGTCCCCCGCCTCACATTGAAACACTAGCAGGCTGTCTGTCCTCCCCGCTCACATTGAAACACTAACAGGCTGTGCCTGTGCCCCCCTCACATTGAAACACTAACAGGCTGTGCCTGTCCGCACCTCCCATTGAAGCAATAACAGGCTGTGTCTGTCCCCCCCCCCCTCACATTGAAACACTAACAGGCTGTGCCTGTCCCCCCCCCCCCTCACATTGAAACACTAACAGCTGTGCCCGAACCCCCTCACATTGAAACACTAACGGGCTGAGTCTGACCCCCCCTCACATTGAAACCCTAACAGGCTGTGCCTGTCCCCCTCCCCCTCACATTGAAACACTAACAGGCTGTGTCTGTACCCCCACCCTCACATTGAAACACTAACAGTCTGTGTCTGTCCCCCACCCTCACATTGAAACACTTACAGGCTGTGTCTGTCCCCCTCCCCCCTCACATTGAAACACTAACAGGCTGTGTCTGTCCACCACCCCCCCCCCCCGCCCCCCACCCTCACATTGAAGCACTAACTGGCTGTGCCTGTCCCCCCCTCACATTGGA
>NC_092726.1:109316467-109416967 GCF_047496885.1 Scyliorhinus torazame
TGTCGGATAGGGGTGCACCCTTCTATTATAATCCTGGCGGCTGTGGGATAGGGATGCACCCTTCTATTATAATCCTGGGCGCTGTGGGATAGGGATGCACCCTCCTATTATACTCCTGGCGGCTGTGGGATAGGGATGCACCCTTCTATTATAATCCTGGGCGCTGTGGGATAGTGATGCAACCTTCTATTATAATCCTGGGCGCTGTGGGATAGGGATGCACCATTCTATTATAATCCTGGCGGCTGTGGGATAGGGATGCACCCTTCTATTATAATCCTGGGCGCTGTGGGATAGGGATGCACCCTTCTATTATAATCCTGGCGGCTGTGGGATAGGGATGCACCCTTCTATTATAATCCTGGCGGCTGTGGGATAGGGATGCACCCTTCTATTATAATCCTGGCGGCTGTGGGATAGGGATGCACCCTTCTATTATAATCCTGGCGGCTGTGGGATAGGGATGCACCCTTCTATTATAACCCTGGCGGCTGTGGGATAGGGATGCACCCTTCTATTATAATCCTGGCGGCTGTGGGAGAGGGATGCACCCTTCTATTATAATCCTGGCGGCTGTGGGATAGGGATGCACCCTTCTATTATAATCCTGGCGGCTGTGGGATAGGGATGCACCATTCTATTATAATCCTGGCGGCTGTGGGATAGGGATGCACCCTTCTATTATAATCCTGGCGGCTGTCGGATAGGGGTGCACCCTTCTATTATAATCCTGGCGGCTGTGGGATAGGGATGCACCCTTCTATTATAATCCTGGGCGCTGTGGGATAGGGATGCACCCTCCTATTATAATCCTGGCGGCTGTGGGATAGGGATGCACCCTTCTATTATAATCCTGGGCGCTGTGGGATAGTGATGCAACCTTCTATTATAATCCTGGGCGCTGTGGGATAGGGATGCACCATTCTATTATAATCCTGGCGGCTGTGGGATAGGGATGCACCCTTCTATTATAATCCTGGGCGCTGTGGGATAGGGATGCACCCTTCTATTATAATCCTGGCGGCTGTGGGATAGGGATGCACCCTTCTATTATAATCCTGGCGGCTGTGGGATAGGGATGCACCCTTCTATTATAATCCTGGCGGCTGTGGGAGAGGGATGCACCCTTCTATTATAATCCTGGCGGCTGTGGGAGAGGGATGCACCCTTCTATTATAATCCTGGCGGCTGTGGGATAGGGATGCACCATTCTATTATAATCCTGGCGGCTGTGGGATAGGGATGCACCCTTCTATTATAATCCTGGGCGCTGTGGGATAGGGATGCAACCTTCTATTATAATCCTGGGCGCTGTGGGATAGGGATGCACCATTCTATTATAATCCTGGCGGCTGTGGGATAGGGATGCACCCTTCTATTATAACCCTGGCGGCTGTGGGATAGGGATGCACCCTTCTATTATAATCCTGGGCGCTGTGGGATAGGGATGCAACCTTCTATTATAATCCTGGGCGCTGTGGGATAGGGATGCACCATTCTATTATAATCCTGGCGGCTGTGGGATAGGGATGCACCCTTCTATTATAATCCTGGGCGCTGGGGGATAGGGATGCACCCTTCTATTATAATCCTGGCGGCTGTGGGATAGGGATGCACCATTCTATTATAATCCTGGCGGCTGTGGGATAGGGATTCACCCTTCTATTATAATCCTGGGCGCTGTGGGATAGGGATGCAACCTTCTATTATAATCCTGGGCGCTGTGGGATAGGGATGCACCATTCTATTATAATCCTGGCGGCTGTGGGATAGGGATGCACCCTTCTATTATAACCCTGGCGGCTGTGGGATAGGGATGCACCCTTCTATTATAATCATGGCGGCTGTGGGAGAGGGATGCACCCTTCTATTATAACCCTGGCGGCTGTGGGATAGGGATGCACCATTCTATTATAATCCTGGCGGCTGTGGGATAGGGATGCACCCTTCTATTATAACCCTGGCGGCTGTGGGATAGGGATGCACCCTTCGATTATAATCCTGGCGGCTGTGGGATAGGGATGCATCCTTCTATTATAATCCTGGCGGCTGTGGGATAGGGATGCACTCTTCTATTATAATCCTGGCGGCTGTGGGATAGGGATGCACCATTCTATGTGTCTGTCCCCCCCCCCTCAAATTGAAACACTAACAGGCTGTGCCTGTCCCCCAACCCCCTCACATTGAAACACTAACAGGCTGTCTCTGTCCCCCCACCCTCACAATGAAACACTAACAGGCTATGTCTGTCCCCTTCTCACATTGAAACACTAACAGGCTGTGCCTGTACCCCCCCCACTCACATTGAAACACTACCAGGCTGTGTCTGTCCCCCGCCTCACATTGAAACACTAACAGGCTGTGTCTGCCCCCCCTCCCCCTCACATTGAAACACTAACATGCTGTGTCTGTCCACCTCCCCTCACATTGAAACACTAACAGACTGTGCCTGTCCCCCCCGCTCACATTGAAACACTAACAGGCTGTGCCTGTGCCCCCTCACATTGAAACACTAACAGGCTGTGTCTGGTCCCCACCTCAAATTGAAACACCAACAGGCTGTGCCTGTCACCCCCCCTCACATTGAAACACTAACAGCTGTGCCTGAGCCCCCCTCACATTGAAACACTAACGGGCTGTGTCTGACCCCCCCTCACATTGAAACACTAACAGGCTGTGCCTGTCCCCCTCCCCCTCACATTGAAACACTAACAGGCTGTGCCTGTCCCCCCCTCACATTGAAACACTAACAGGCTGTGCCTCTCCCCCCCTCACATTGAAACACTAACAGGCTGTGTCTGTCTCCCCCCCTCACATTGAAACACTAACAGGCTGTGTCTGCCCCACCCCCTCATATTGAAACATTAACAGGATGTGTCTGTCTCCCCCCCTCACATTGAAACACTAACAGGCTGTGCTGCCCCCCCCCCCTTACATTAAGACACTAACAGGCTGTGTCTGTCCCCCCCTCACATTAAAACACTAACAGGCTGTGTCTGTCAGCCCCCTCACATTGAAACACTAACAGGCTGTGCCTGCCCCCCCCACCCTCACATTGAAACACTAACAGGCTATGTCTGTCCCCCCCTCACATTGAAACACTAACAGGCTGTGCCTGTCACCCCCACTCACATTGAAACACTAACTGGCTGTGCCTGTCCCCCCCTCACATTGAAACACTAACAGGATGTACCTGTCACCACCCCTCACATTGAAACACTAACAGGCAGTGTATGCCCCCCCCCAATCACATTGAAACACTAACAGGCTGTGACTGCCACACCCCCTCACATTGAAACACTAACAGGCTGTGTCTGCCCCCCCCCCTCACATTGAAACACTAACAGGCTTTGTCTGTACCCCCCCCCCTCACATTGAAACACTAACAGGCTGTGCCTGTCCCCCCTCCTCAGATTGAAACACTAACAGGATGTTCCTGCCCCCCCCTCACATTGAAACACTAACAGGCTGAGTCTGACCCCCCTCACATTGAAACACTAACAGGCAGTGCCTGCCCCCTCCCCTCACATTGAAACACTAACAGGCTGTGTCTGCCCCCCCCCCCTCACATTGAAACACTAACAGGCTGTGCCTGCCCCCCCTCACATTGAAACACAAACAGGCTGTGCCTGTCCCCCACTCACATTGAAACAATAACAGGCTGTGCCTGTCATCCCCCCTCACATTGAAACACAAACAGGCTGTGTCTCTCCCCCCCGCCACATTAAAACACTAACAGACTGTGTCTGCCCGCCCCCCTCACATTGAAACACTAACAGGCTGTGCCTGTCCCCCCCCTAACATTGAAACACTAACAGGCTGTGCCTGCCCCCCCCCCTCACATTGAAACACTAACAGGCTGTGTCTGTCCCCCCTCACATTGAAACACTAACAGGCTGTGTCTGCCCCCCCCCTCACATTGAAACACTAACAGGCTGTGTCTGCGCCCCCCCCTCACATTGAAACACTAACAGTCTGTGCCTGCCCCCCCTCACATTGAAACACTAACAGGCTGTGTCTGTCCTCCTCCCCTCACATTGAAACACTAACAGGCTGTGCCTGTCCCCCCCTCACATTGAAACACGAACAGGCTGTGCCTGTTCCCCCCTCACATTGACACACAAACAGGTTGTGCCTGCCCCCCCCCCCACACATTGAAAAACTAACAGGCTGTGTCTGTCCCCCCCCCCTCACATTGAAACACTAACAGGCTGTGTCTGTCCCTCCCCCCCTCACATTGAAACACTAAAAGGCTGTGCATGTCCCCCCTCACATTGAAACACTAACAGGCTGTGCCTGTCCCCCCTCACATTGTAACAGTAACAGGCTGTGTCTGTCCCCCCTCACATTGAAACACTAACAGGCTTTGTCTGTCCCCCCGCCCTCACATTGAAACACTAACAGGCTGTGTCTGTTCCCCCCCCCTCACATTGAAACACTAACAGGCTGTGCCTGCCCCCCCCCCTCACATTGAAACACTAACAGGCTGAGTCTGTTCCCCCCACCCACATTGATACACTAACAGGCTGTGTCTGCCCCCCCCTCTCATTGAAACACTAACAGGCTGTGTCTGTCCCCCCTCACATTGAAACACTAACAGGCTGTGTCTCTCCCCCCCCCCCTCACATTGAAACACTAACAGGCTATGTCCCCCCCCCTCACATTGAAACACTAACAGGCTGTGTCTGTTCCCCCCTCACATTGAAACAATAACAGGCTGTGTCTGTTCCCCCCCTCAAATTGAAACACTAACAGGCTGTGCCTGTCCTCCACCCCCTCACATTGAAACACTAACAGGCTGTGTCTGTCCCCCCACCCTCACATTGAAACACTAACAGGCTGTGTCTGTCCCCTTCTCACATTGAAACACTAACAGGCTGTGTCTGTACCCCCCCCCCCCCCCACTCACTTTGAAACACTAACAGGCTGTGTCTGTCCCCCGCCTCACATTGAAACACTAACAGGCTGTGTCTGTCCCCTTCTCACATTGAAACACTAACAGGCTGTGTCTGTACCCCCCCCCCCCCCACTCACTTTGAAACACTAACAGGCTGTGTCTGTCCCCCGCCTCACATTGAAACACTAACAGGCTGTGTCTGTCCCCCCTCACATTGAAACACTAACAGGCTGTGTCTCTCCCCCCCCCCCCCACATTGAAACACTAGCAGGCTATGCCCCCCCCGCTCACATTGAAACACTAACAGCTGTGCCTGAGCCCCCCTCACATTGAAACACTAACGGGCTGTGTCTGACCCCCCCTCACATTGAAACACTAACAGGCTGTGCCTGCCCCCTCCCCCTCACATTGAAACACTAACAGGCTGTGCCTGTCCCCCCCTCACATTGAAACACTAACAGGCTGTGCCTCTCCCCCCCTCACATTGAAACACTAACAGGCTGTGTCTGTCTCCCCCCCTCACATTGAAACACTAACAGGCTGTGTCTGCCCCACCCCCTCATATTGAAACATTAACAGGATGTGTCTGTCTCCCCCCCTCACATTGAAACACTAACAGGCTGTGCCTGTCCCCCCCCCTTACATTGAGACACTAACAGGCTGTGTCTGTCCCCCCCTCACATTAAAACACTAACAGGCTGTGTCTGTCACCCCCCTCACATTGAAACACTAACAGGCTATGTCTGTCCCCCCCTCACATTGAAACACTAACAGGCTGTGCCTGTCACCCCCACTCACATTGAAACACTAACTGGCTGTGCCTGTCCCCCCCTCACATTGAAACACTAACAGGATGTACCTGTCACCACCCCTCACATTGAAACACTAACAGGCAGTGTATGCCCCCCCCAATCACATTGAAACACTAACAGGCTGTGACTGCCACACCCCCTCACATTGAAACACTAACAGGCTGTGTCTGCCCCCCCCCCTCACATTGAAACACTAACAGGCTTTGTCTGTACCCCCCCCTCACATTGAAACACTAACAGGCTGTGCCTGTCCCCCCTCCTCAGATTGAAACACTAACAGGATGTTCCTGCCCCCCCTCACATTGAAACACTAACAGGCTGAGTCTGACCCCCCTCACATTGAAACACTAACAGGCAGTGCCTGCCCCCTCCCCTCAAATTGAAACACTAACAGGCTGTGTCTGCCCCCCCTCACATTGAAACACTAACAGGCTGTGCCTGCCCCCCCTCACATTGAAACACAAACAGGCTGTGCCTGTCCCCCACTCACATTGAAACAATAACAGGCTGTGCCTGTCATCCCCCCTCACATTGAAACACAAACAGGCTGTGTCTCTCCCCCCCGCCACATTAAAACACTAACAGACTGTGTCTGCCCGCCCCCCTCACATTGAAACACTAACAGGCTGTGCCTGTCCCCCCCCTAACATTGAAACACTAACAGGCTGTGCCTGCCCCCCCCTCACATTGAAACACTAACAGGCTGTGTCTGTCCCCCCTCACATTGAAACACTAACAGGCTGTGTCTGCCCCCCCCCCTCACATTGAAACACTAACAGGCTGTGTCTGCGCCCCCCCCTCACATTGAAACACTAACAGTCTGTGCCTGCCCCCCCTCACATTGAAACACTAACAGGCTGTGTCTGTCCTCCTCCCCTCACATTGAAACACTAACAGGCTGTGCCTGTCCCCCCCTCACATTGAAACACGAACAGGCTGTGCCTGTCCCCCCTCACATTGTAACAGTAACAGGCTGTGTCTGTCCCCCCTCACATTGAAACACTAACAGGCTGTGTCTGTCCCCCCCCCCCCTCACATTGTAACACTAACAGGCTGTGTCTGTCCCCCCCCCTCACATTGAAACACTAACAGGCTGTGCCTGCCCCCCCCCCTCACATTGAAACACTAACAGGCTGAGTCTGTTCCCCCCACCCACATTGATACACTAACAGGCTGTGTCTGCCCCCCCCCTCTCATTGAAACACTAACAGGCTGTGTCTGTCCCCCCTCACATTGAAACACTAACAGGCTGTGTCTCTCCCCCCCCCTCACATTGAAACACTAACAGGCTATGTCCCCCCCCCCTCACATTGAATCACTAACAGGCTGTGTCTGTTCCCCCCCTCACATTGAAACAATAACAGGCTGTGTCTGTTCCCCCCCTCAAATTGAAACACTAACAGGCTGTGCCTGTCCTCCACCCCCTCACATTGAAACACTAACAGGCTGTGTCTGTCCCCCCACCCTCACATTGAAACACTAACAGGCTGTGTCTGTCCCCTTCTCACATTGAAACACTAACAGGCTGTGTCTGTACCCCCCCCCAATCACTTTGAAACACTAACAGGCTGTGTCTGTCCCCCGCCTCACATTGAAACACTAACAGGCTGTGTCTGTCCCCTTCTCACATTGAAACACTAACAGGCTGTGTCTGTACCCCCCCCCCACTCACTTTGAAACACTAACAGGCTGTGTCTGTCCCCCGCCTCACATTGAAACACTAACAGGCTGTGTCTGTCCCCCCTCACATTGAAACACTAACAGGCTGTGTCTCTCCCCCCCCCACATTGAAACACTAGCAGGCTATGCCCCCCCCCCGCTCACATTGAAACACTAACAGGCTGTGTCTGTGCCCCCCTCACATTGAAACAATAACAGGCTGTGTCTGTTCCCCCCCTCAAATTGAAACACTAACAGGCTGTGCCTGTCCCCCACCCCCTCACATTGAAACACTAACAGGCTGTGTCTGTCCCCTTCTCACATTGAAACACTAACAGGCTGTGTCTGTACCCCCCCACTCACATTGAAACACTAACAGGCTGTGTCTGTCCCCCGCCTCACATTGAAACACTAGCAGGCTGTGTCTGTCCTCCCCGCTCACATTGAAACACTAACAGGCTGTGCCTGTGCCCCCCTCACATTGAAACACTAACAGACTGTGCCTGTCCCCACCTCCCATAGAAGCAATAACAGTCTGTGTCTGTCCCCCCCTCACATTGAAACACTAACAGGCTGTGCCTGTCCCCCCCCCCCTCACATTGAAACACTAACAGCTGTGCCTGAACCCCCCTCACATTGAAACACTAACGGGCTGAGTCTGACCCCCCCTCACATTGAAACCCTAACAGGCTGTGCCTGTCCCCCTCCCCCTCACATTGAAACACTAACAGGCTGTGTATGCCCCCCCTCATTGAAACACTAACAGGCTGTGCCTGCGCCCCCCTCACATTGAAACACTAACAGGCTGTGTCTGCCCCACCCCCTCATATTGAAACATTAACAGGCTGAGTCTGTCTCCCCCCCTCACATTGAAACACGAACAGGCTGTGCCTGTCCCCCCCCTGATATTGAGGCACGAACAGGCTGTGTCTGCCCCCCGCCTCACATTGAAACACTAACAGGCTGTGTCTGTCCCCCCCCTCACATTAAAACACTAACAGGCTGTGTCTGTCATCCCCCTCATATTGAAACACTAACAGGCTGTGTCTGCCCCCCCCCCCTCATATTGAAACACTAACAGGCTGTGTCTGTCCCCCCCCCCTCACATTGAAACACAAACAGGCTGTGTCTGCCCCCCCCTCACATTGAAACACTAACAGGCAGTGCCTGTCCCCCCCTTACATTGAAACACTAACAGTCTGTGTCTGTCCCCCCCCCCCCACCCTCACATTGAAACACTAACAGGCTGTGCCTGTCCCCCCCTCACATTGAAACACTAACAGGCTGTGCCTGCCCCCCCTCACATTGAAACACTAACAGGCTGTGTCTGTACCCCCACCCTCACATTGAAACACTAACAGGCTGTGTCTGTCCCCCACCCTCACATTGAAACACTAACAGGCTGTGTCTGTCCCCCTCCCCCCTCACATTGAAACACTAACAGGCTGTGTCTGTCCACCCCCCCCGCCCCCCACCCTCACATTGAAGCACTAACAGGCTGTGCCTGTCCCCCCCTCACATTGAAACACTAACAGTCTGTCTGTCTCTCTCACACTGTCTCTTTCTCTCTGCCTGTCTCTCTCTCTCGCACTCATGTCTATCTCGCTCTGTCTGCCTCTCTGTCCCTCTCTCATCTCTCTCTCTCTGTCTCCCCCTCTCCCCCCACTATGTTTCTCTCCGTCTCTTTGTCTCTCTCTGTCTCTCTCTCTGTCTCTGTCTCTCTATCTCTCTCTGTCTCTCTCGCTCTCTCTCTGTCTCTCTTTCTCTCTCTCTCTGTCTTTCTCTCTCTCTGTCTCTCTCTCTCTCTCTCTCTGTCTCGCTGTCTCTCTCGCTCCCTCTCTGACTCTCTCTCTCTCTTTCTCTCTCTCTCTGTCTGACAGTCTGTCTGACTCTGTCTCGGTCTCTATCTCTCTCTCTCTTTCTCTGTCTCACTCTCCCTGTCTCTCTCTCTATGTCTTTCTCGCTCTCTCTCTCTGCCTATCTTTCTCTGTCTCTGTCTCTGTCTCTGTTTCTGTCTCTGTCTGTCTCTCTCTCTCCCTCTCACTCTCTGTACCTCTCTCTCTCTGTCTGTCTGTCTCTGTCTGACTGTCTGTCTGATTCTCTCTTTCTGTCACTCTGTCTCTCTCTCTCTCTCTCTCTGTCTCTCTCTGTCTCACTCTCTCTCTGTCTCTCCCTCTCTCAGTCTCTCGCGCTCTCTCTGTGTTTCTCTCACTCTCTCTCTCTCTGTCTCTTTCTGTCTTTCTCTGTCTCTCTCTCTCTCAGTCTCTCGAACTCAGTCTCTCTGCCTCTCGCTGTCTCTCTCATTCTGTCTCTCTCCCTCTGTGTCTCTCTCCCTCGGTGTCTCTCTCTCTGTCTGTCTGTCTCTCTCTCTCACTCACTCTCACTCTCTCTCGCTCTGTCTCTCTCTCTCTGTCCCTGTCTCTCTCTCTGTCTCCCTCTGTCGCCTTGTCACTCTCTGTCTCTCTCTCTCTCGCTGTCTCTCTCTGTCTTTTTCCCCCTCACTCTCTCTGTCCCCCCCTCTCTCTGTCTCTCTCACTGTCTCTCTCTGTCTCTCCCTCTGACTGTCTATCTGTCTCTCTCTCGCTGTCACTCTCTCTCACTCTCTCTCCCTCTCTGTCTCTCCCTCTCTGTCTCTCCCTCTCTCGGTGTATCACGCTCTCTCTCTGTCTCTCTCTCTCTCTGACTGTCTCTCTCTCTCTCTCCCTGTCTCTGTCTCTCTATGTCTCTATGTCTCGCTCTGTCTTTCTGTCTCTCTCTGTCTCTCTCTCTCTGGCTCTCTCTGCCCTTCTCTCGCTCTGTCTCTCTCTCTCGCTGTCTCCCTCCATCTCTGTCTCTGTCTCTGTCTCTCTGTCTCTGTCTCTCTCGCTCCCTCTCTCTGTCTCTCTCTGTCTCTGTCTGACTGTCGGGTCGTCTCTCTTTCTCTCTCAATCTCTCGCTCTGTCTCTCCCTTTCTCGATCCCTCTCTCGGTCTCTCCAGCTCTCTCTCTGTCTCTCTCACTCTATCTAACTCTGACTCTCTCTGTCTCTCACACTCTCTCTCTGGCTCTGTCTCTCACTCTGTCTGTCTCTCTAACTGTCTCTCAGTCTCTCTCTCTCTCTCTGTCTCTGTCTCTCTCAGTCTCTATCTGCCTTACTCACACTCTCGCTCTTTCTCTCTCTGTCTCTCTCCCTCTGCCTCTCTCTCTCTCTCTCTGTCTCGCTCTTTCTGTCTGTCTCTGTTCGTCTCTCTGTCTCTCTCTGTCTCTCCCTCTGTCTCTCTCTCTCTGTCTTTCTCTCTCTGTCTCTCTCTCTGTGTCTCTCTCCCCCTGTCTCTCTCTCTGTCTGCCTCTCTCTCTCTCTCTCTGCCCCTCTCTGTCTCTCTCACGCTGTGTCTCTTTGTCTCTATCTGGGTCTCTATTTCTCTCTCGCTCTGCCTCTGTCTCTCTCTCTCTCTGTCTCTCTCTCTCTCTGTCTCTCCGTCTCTCTCTCTCTGTCTCTCTGTCTCTCTCACTCTGTCCCTCTGTCTCACTCTCTGTCTCTCTCTCTCTCGCCATCTCTGTCTCTCTCAGTGTCTCTCACGCTGTCTGTCTCTCTCTGTCTCTCTCTCTGTCTCTCTCTCTCTGTCTCTTTCTCTGTCTCTCTCACTCTGTCTCTCACTCTGTCTCTCTCTGTCGCTCTCTCTGTCTCTCTCTGTCGCTCTCTCTGTCGCTCTCTCTGTCTATTATAACCCTGGCGGCTGTGGGATAGGGATGCACCCTTCTATTATAATCCTGGCGGCTGTGGGATAGGAATGCACCCTTCTACTATAATCCTGGCGGCTGTGGGATAGGGATGCACCCTTCTATTATAATCCTGGCGGCTGTGGGAGAGGGATGCACCCTTCTATTATAATCCTGGCGGCTGTGGGAGAGGGATGCACCCTTCTATTATAATCCTGGCGGCTGTGGGATAGGGATGCACTCTTCTATTATAATCCTGGCGGCTGTGGGATAGGGATGCACCCTTCTATTATAATCCTGGCAGCTGTGGGATAGGGATGCACTCTTCTATTATAATCCTGGCGGCTGTGGGATAGGGATGCACCCTTCTATTATAATCCTGGCGGCTGTGGGATAGGGCTGCAGCCTTCTATTATAATCCTGGCGGCTGTGGGATAGGGATGCACCCTTCTATTATAATCCTGGCGGCTGTGGGATAGGGATGCACCCTTCTATTATAATCCTGGGCGCTGGGGGATAGGGATGCACCCTTCTATTATAATCCTGGCGGCTGTGGGATAGGGATGCACCCTTCTATTATAATCCTGGCGGCTGTGGGAAAGGGATGCAACATTCTATTATAATCCTGGCGGCTGTGGGATAGGGATGCACTCTTCTATTATGATCCTGGCGGCTGTGGGATAGGGCTGCAGCCTTCTATTATAATCCTGGGCGCTGGGGGATAGGGATGCACCCTTCTATTATAATCCTGGCGGCTGTGGCATAGGGATGCACCCTTCTATTATAATCCTGGCGGCTGTGGGATAGGGATGCGCCCTTCTATTATAATCCTGGCGGCTGTGTGATAGGGATGCGCCCTTCTATTATAATCCTGGCGGCTGTGGGATAGGGATGCACCCTTCTATTATAATCCTGGCGGCTGTGGGATAGGGATGCACCATTCTATTATAATCCTGGCGGGTGTGGGATAGGGATGCACCCTTCTATTAAAATCCTCGCGGCTGTGGGAGAGGGATGCACCCTACTATTATAAACCTGGCGTCTGTGGGATAGGGATGCACCCTTCTATTATAACCCTGGCGGCTGTGGGATAGGGATGCACCCTTCTCTTATAATACTGGCGGCTGTGGGATAGAGATGCACCCTTCTATTATAATCCTGGCGGCTGTGGGATAGGGATGCACCCTTCTATTATAACCCTGGCGGCTGTGGGATAGGGATGCACCCTTCTATTATAATCCTGGCGGCTGTGGGATAGGGATGCACCATTCTATTATAATCCTGGCGGGTGTGGGATAGGGATGCACCCTTCTATTAAAATCCTCGCGGCTGTGGGAGAGGGATGCACCCTACTATTATAAACCTGGCGGCTGTGGGATAGGGATGCACCCTGCTATTATAATCCTGGCGGCTGTGGGATAAGGATGCGCCCTTCTATTATACTCCTGGGCGCTGTGGGATAGGGATGCACCCTTCGATTATAATCCTGGCGGCTGTGTGATGGGGATGCACCCTTCTATTATAATACTGGCGGCTGTGGGATAGGGATGCACTCTTCTATTAAAATCCTGGCGGCTGTGGGATAGGGATGCACCCTTCTATTATAATCCTGGCGCTGTGGGATGGGGATGCACCCTTCTATTATAATCCTGGCGGCTGTGGGATAGGGATGCACCATTCTATTATAATCCTGGCGGCTGTGGGATAGGGATGCACCCTTCTATTATAATCCTGGCGGCTGTGGGATGGGGATGCACCCTTCCATTATAATTCTGGCGGCTGGGGGATAGGGATGCACCCTTCTATTATAATCCTGGCGGCTGTGGGATAGGGATGCACTCTTCTATTATAATCCTGGCGGCTGTGGGATAGGGATGCACTCTTCTATTATAATCCTGGCGGCTGTGGGATAGGGATGCCCCCTTCTAATATAATCCTGGCGGCTGTGGGATAGGGATGCACCCTTCTATTATAATCCTGGCGGCTGTGGGATAGGGATGCACCCGTCTATTATAATCCTGGCGGCTGTGGGATAGGGATGCACCCTTCTATTATAATCCTGGCGGCTGTGGGATAGGGATGCACCCTTCTATTATAATCCTGGCGGCTGTGGGATAGGGATGCACCCTTCTATTATAATCCTGGCGGCTGTGGGATAGGGATGCACCCTTCTATTATAATCCTGGCGGCTGTGGGATGGGGATGCACCCTTCCATTATAATTCTGGCGGCTGGGGGATAGGGATGCACCCTTCTATTATAATCCTGGCGGCTGTGGGATAGGGATGCACTCTTCTATTATAATCCTGGCGGCTGTGGGATAGGGATGCACTCTTCTATTATAATCCTGGCGGCTGTGGGATAGGGATGCACCCTTCTAATATAATCCTGGCGGCTGTGGGATAGGGGTGCACCCTTCTATTATAATCCTGGCGGCTGTGGGAAAGGGAGGCACCCTTCTATTATTATCCTGGCGGCTGTGGGATAGGGATTCAACCTTCTATTATAATCCTGGCGGCTGTGGGATAGGGATGCACCCTTCTATTATAACCCTGGCGGCTGTGGGATATGGATGCACCCTTCTATTATAATCCTGGCGGCTGTGGGATAGGGATGCACCCTTCTATTATAATCCTGGCGGCTGTGGGATGGGGATGCACCCTTCTATTATAATCCTGGCGGCTGTGGGATAGGGATGCACCCTTCTATTATAATCCTGGCGGCTGTGGGAGAGGGATGCACCCTTCTATTATAATCCTGGCGGCTGTGGGATAGGGATGCAGCCTTCTATTATAATCCTGGCGGCTGTGGGATGGGGATGCACCCTTCTATTATAATCCTGGCGGCTGTGGGATAGGGATGCACCCTTCTATTATAATCCTGGCGGCTGTGGGAGAGGGATGCACCCTTCTATTATAATCCTGGCGGCTGTGGGATAGGGATGCAGCCTTCTATTATAATCCTGGCGGCTGTGGGAGAGGGATGCACCCTTCTATTATAATCCTGGCGGCTGTGGGATAGGGATGCACCCTCTATTATAATCCTGGCGGCTGTGGGATAGGGATGCACCCTTCTATTATAATCCTGGCGGCTGTGGGATAGGGATGCACCCTTCTATTATAATCCTGGCGGCTGTGGGATAGGGATGCACCCTTCTATTATAATCCTGGCGGCTGTGGGATAGGGATGCACCCTTTATTATAATCCTGGCGGCTGTGGGATAGGGATGCACCCTTCTATTATAATCCTGGCGGCTGTGGGATAGGGATGCACCCTTCTATTATAATCCTGGCGGCTGTGGGAGAGGGATGCACCCTTCTATTATAATCCTGGCGGCTGTGGGATAGGGATGCACCCTTCTATTATAATCCTGGCGGCTGTGGGATAGGGATGCACCATTCTATTATAATCCTGGCGGCTGTGGGATAGAGATGCACCCTTCTATTATAATCCTGGGCGCTGTGGGATAGGGATGCACCCTTCTATTATAATCCTGGCGGCTGTGGGATAGGGATGCACCCTTCTATTATAATCCTGGTGGCTGTGGGATAGGGATGCACCCTTCTATTATAATCCTGGCGGCTGTGGGATAGGGATGCACCCTTCTATTATAATCCTGGCGGCTGTGGGATGGGGATGCAACCTTGTATTATAATCCCGGCGGCTGTCGGATAGGGATGCACCCTTCTATTATAGTCCTGGCGGCTGTGGGATAGGGATGCACCCTCTATTATAATCCTGGCGGCTGTGGGATAGGGATGCACTCTTCTATTATAATCCTGGCGGCTGTGGGATATGGATGCACCCTTCTATTATAGTCCTGGCGGCTGTGGGATAGGGATGCACCCTTCTATTATAATCCTGGCGGTTGTGCGATAGGGATGCACTCTTCTATTATAATCCTGGCGGCTGTGGGGTAGGGATGCACCCTCTATTATAATCCTGGCGGCTGTGGGATAGGGATGCACCCTTCTATTATAATCCTGGCGGCTGTGGGGTAGGGATGCACCCTTCTATTATAATCCTGGCGGCTGTGGGATAGGGATGCACCCTTCTATTATAATCCTGGCGGCTGTGGGATAGGGATGCACCCTTCTATTATAATCCTGGCGGCTGTGGGATAGGGATGCACTCTTCTATTATAATCCTGGCGGCTGTGGGATAGGGATGCACCCTTCTATTATAATCCTGGCGGCTGTGGGATAGGGATGCACCCTTCTATTATAATCCTGGCGGCTGTGGGATAGGGATGCACCCTTCTATTATAATCCTGGCGGCTGTGGGATAGGGATGCACTCTTCTATTATAATCCTGGCGGCTGTGGGATAGGGATGCACCCTTCTATTATAGTCCTGGCGGCTGTGGGATAGGGATGCACCCTTCTATTATAATCCCAAAGAAGGCAAAAACAAATAATGTGTTTTGTCCCCCCTCCTGTGAGGTGAAGCCCGGCCACATTTCTCCCCATGTAGCCGGGGACTAGTGTGCTGCATGATGCCTGTTGTAGCGACTGAGTAAAACAACACAAAGTAACTGAGGGAGAAAGAAAAGGGGGTGGACTCCAAAACGACGGGCGGAGCACAACCCAAAAAGAACAAAAAGGAGAAACAAAAACTTATCAAAACGCCGTCAAATGAAAGTGTGAGAATCCGGGTCAGTCCGGCAGCCCAACCCCTGCGGGGCCCACCGAGCCCGGAAAGCTTCGAGTGCGCCCGTGGACAACGCATGCTCCCGCTCCAGGGACACCCGGCCGCCAACCAGGCCGCGGAAGAGGGGCAGACAGCCGGGCCGGACGGCCCCCTCAGTCGCCCGCTACCTGGTCCTATAAATGGGAAGTTTGGCCCGGCCCAGGAGCAGGTTCACGGGGAGGTCCTCCGCCTTCCCCGCCCCCGCCCCTCCGCACCGGATATCCGTAGATCAGGAGCGTGGGGCTGAAGTGCAAAGAAAACCTCAACAACAACGTTGCCAAGAAATCAAAGCGGGAGAGCAGCCGAGGACAGACAACATGGACAAGTTCCACGGTCCCCACCAGGCCGCAAAAGAGGCAGGTCTCTGGGGAGGCCGAGAAGTGATAGACTCTGTGATTGGACGGCACTGCCGTGTGCAGCACCTCCGCCCCAGGTCCCCCAGTTTTATGGGGAGGACACCTCCGTAGAGGCACCCCAGCAGGGACCTCCGCTGCCGGACGCCAAGGCGTGTCGGGACGGCGGGCGAGGTAAAGGAGGTGGAACGTGTGCCACAGCAGGCCGGACAGGAAACCCCACCGCGCGGTGCGGAGAGGCACGGAGAGGATTTCCGTGAGGCGGCTGCGGCTGTTGGGCGCCGGCGCCCGGCGGGTGCACCGGGGCCTGGGACCAATGTGGAACTCCGTCCGAGCAGGGGTTCGCTCGTACGGGATGCCAACCTCACAACAGCGCCGCCTCGAGTTCCAGTGTGCCCGCGGGGCCGGACACGGCCGTTTTGAGGCTTGGATGGCACTGGCCGGGCGCCGGACAGACACCGCCCCGCGCTCAAAGAGCTCGTGGGGTGTCAGCCAGCCCGGCCCTCCGCAACCCAGCCCTTCCCACGGCATCCACAGCCCGGCCCTCCGCCACCCAGCCCTTCCCACGGCACCCACAGCCCTCCGCTCCCCCACCCAGCCCTTCCCACGGCACCCACAGCCCGGCCCTCCGCCACCCAGCCCTTCCCACGGCATCCACAGCCCTCCGCTCCGCCACCCAGCCCTTCCCACGGCACCCACAGCCCTCCGCCACCCAGCCCTTCCCCCGGCACCCACAGCCCTGCGCCACCCAGCCCTTCTCACGGCACCCACAGCCCTCCGCCACCCAGCCCTTCCCACGGCACCCACAGCCCCCCGCTCCGCCACCCAGCCCTTCCCATGGCACCCACAGCCCTCCGCCACCCAGCCCTTCCCACGGCACCCACAGCCCTCCGCTCCGCCACCCAGCCCTTCTCACGGCACCCACAGCCCTCCGCCACCCAGCCCTTCCCACGGCATCCACAGCCCTCCGCTCCGCCACCCAGCCCTTCCCATGGCACCCACAGCCCTCCGCCACCCAGCCCTTCCCCCGGCACCCACAGCCCTGCGCCACCCAGCCCTTCTCACGGCACCCACAGCCCTCCGGCTCCCAGCCCTTCCCACGGCACCCACAGCCCTCCGCTCCGCCACCCAGCCCTTCCCATGGCACCCACAGCCCTCCGCCACCCAGCCCTTCCCCCGGCACCCACAGCCCTGCGCCACCCAGCCCTTCTCACGGCACCCACAGCCCTCCGCCACCCAGCCCTTCCCACGGCACCCACAGCCCTCCGCCACCCAGCCCTTCCCACGGCACCCACAGCCCTCCGCCACCCAGCCCTTCCCACGGCACCCACAGCCCTCCGCCACCCAGCCCTTCCCACGTCACCCACAGCCCTCCGCCACCCAGCATTTCCCACGTCACCCACAGCCCTCCGCCACCCAGCCCTTCCCACGGCACCCACAGCCCGGCCCTCCGCCACCCGGCCCTTCCCACGTCACCCACAGCCCTCCGCTCCGCCAGCCACCCGATTGGAGATTGCCGGAGGTGCTGATTCCTGAGCAGCGGTTCCCTTACGACAGCCGCTACCCCTGACGGGGGAGAGCTGCGGCGCCTGGAGACCGTGTTCCAGACGTTGAGGAGGTCCTGGTACAAGACGGGCAGCGCCAACAGAGAGTTCCGAAGACCCTGCTGGTCCACAGACAGGAGCTGCACATCGTAGTTCAGGCCGAGCACCTGGCAGAAGAAACCCGTCGCCAGGGCCCCACCGTGGAGGAGGCTCAGCGTACAGGTAACGCTGCAGAGTCTGAGGGTGGAAAGTGGCAGTCTGGGTGCGGAGGCACACCAGCGCCTGACCGCCCTCCGCAATCGGGAGACTCCAGACCTCCGCAGCGACCGTGCAGTCGATTGTCCCAGAGGAACCGAAGCTGGGCTCTCTGGATGGTGTGACAAAGCCAGGGGGAGGAGTCAGTGACCAGCCGGGACCACAGCATGGAGGCGATCAGATGGTTTATGACGAGAACTCGACCCCTGTGGGTCAGCACTCGGAGCCGTCCTGTCCAGCATCCCAGGCGAGCGGTGACCTTGGTCTCCAGCTCCTGCCAGTTCTCCGGCCAGGCTTCCTCTGCCGGGCAAAGATGGACTCCCAAGGATAGGCTGTTGGCCCAACTCCAGCTGAAGGGCCCGAGCTCCTCCGGGAGGGGGTCCATCTGCCACGGACCGACCAGGAGTCCGGAACATTTGGCCCAGTTGATCCGTGCGGAAGACGCGGTGGAGTAGACAGCTTGGCTCTCTCGCATCCTCCGGGGGTCCCCGGGGTCAGTGACCATGAGGAACACGTCATCAGCGTCCGCCGAGAGGACCACCCCCACGTCCGGCTCGCGCAGAACCAGCCCCGTGAACCTCCTCCGCAGGAGGCACAGGAAAGGCTCCACGCAGAGGGAATAATGTTGACCGGACAGGGGGCAGCCCTGACGCACTCCTCTCCCAAAGCGAAGGGGCGCCGTCAGGGACCCGTTAACCTTAATCAGACTCTCCGAGGCGGCGGACAGTAACCGGATCCGGGCGGCAAAATACCACCCGAACCCGACAGCTCGCAGAGTCCCGAGCAAATCCCCGGGCCCCACCCTGTCGAACGCCTTCTCCTGGTCAAGAGACAGGGAGGCGTTCGACATACCAGCCCTCTGGGTAAAATGAATAATGTCCCGGACCAGGTGGATATTGTCATAGATTGTGCGGTCCTGGACTGTGTAGGACTGGTCAGGGTGGATCACATGGTCCAGCTCGGGGCCAAGGCGTAAAGGCAGCACCTTGGCAAAGATTTTAAAGTCCGTGCTGAGGAGGGAGACCGGTCGCCAGTTCTTAAGTCGGCGGAGATCCCCCTTCTTGGGCAGCAGCGCAATGAGGGGGCATCTCCCCGGTCGCGATACATTCCCCCAGGACATAGTCGCTCCCCAGGACGTCCCAGCACGCCCTGAAGAACTCCACGCTCAGCCCGTCCAGCCCTGGGGATTTGCCCCGTGAGACGCTGTCCAGGGCGCCGGTCACCTCTTGGAGGTTGATGATTTGATCGACCTGCAGGTCCTCCCACAGAACTCTGCAAGCGTCTGTGCGCAGGGCTGGGTGTCAGGGGGATGGGAACCAGCACGGTAGACCCCTGCCCACCCCCTCACCCGGGGAGGGGGCAGCAAGACACACCCTCCTCACCCGGGGTGGGGGCAGCGAGACCCACACCCCTCACCCGGGGAGGGGGCAGAGAGATCCACCCACCTAACCCGGGGAGGGGGCAGCAAGGCCCACCCACCCACACACGGGAAGGGGCCAGCGAGACCCACCCCCCTCACCCGGGGAGGGGGCAGCAAGACCCACCAACCCTCACCCGGGGAGGGGGCATCAAGACCCACCCCCACTCACCCGGGGAGGGGGCAGCGAGACCCACACCCCTCACCCGAGGACGGGGCAGCGAGACGCACATCCCTCACCCAGGGAGGGGGCAGCACGATCCACCCCCCTCACCCGGCGAGAGGGCAGCAAGACCCACCCCACCCTCACCCGGGGAGGGCCAGCAAGATCCACCAACCCTCACCCGGGGAGGGGGCATCAAGACCCACCCCCACTCACCCGGGGAGGGTGCAGCGAGACCCACACCCCTCACCCGGGGACGGGGCAGCGAGCCGCACATCCCTCACCCAGGGGGGGGGGCAGCACGATCCACCCCCCCTCACCCGGCGAGAGGGCAGCAAGACCCACCCCACCCTCACCCGGGGAGGGGGCACAGAGATCCCGCCTCACCCGGGGAGGGGCAGCAAGACCCCCCTCACCGCGGAGAGGGCAGTGAGACCCACCCCCCTCACCCGGGGAGGGGGCAGCAAGACCCCCCATTCACCCGGGGAGGGGGCAGCAAGAACCTCCCCTCACCCGGGGAGGGGGCACAGAGCCCCACCCCCTCACCCTGGGAGGGGGCAGCAAGACCGACCCCCCCCTCACCTGGGGAGGGGGCAATGAGACCCACCCCCCTCATACGGAGAGGGGCAGCGAAATCCACCCACCTCACCCGGGGAGGGGGCAGCAAGACCCATCCCCCTCACCCGGGCAGGGGGCAACGAGACTCCCAGTAGGTTGGGATGGGGAGGAGGAGCTCAGTGGGGAGGGAGGACGGGACGTTTGATAGAACAACACGTTCTGCGGTGGCCTCCAGCGGCTCCACCGCCACGTGTGTCCCGCCCACCGTGAGCCCCCTTTCCAGGGCCCGGTGGGCCGCTTGCTCGGCCCGAAGGAAAAACACGGCCTTGCTGTACACCCTTGAGGCGTCTACGATGGCCGAGGGGCCGACAACCCCGGACATCGCACGGGTGCCCGCCTCAATGGTCATGGTAGGGTGGGCATAGCACTTCACCCCCAGCTGCCGCGTGAGCAGGCGGGAGGGCGAGGGCGCTGCGGAGGCAGCGGAGGGACGGGAGGCTGCCGCCCCCGCATAATGTCTTGGCCGCCCTGCCACCGGCAGGGTGGAGGATGCCCCCGAGGTGCTGGCCATGCCCACCGCTGGCACGACCCGTCCGTGTAAAAAGGCAAAGGACAGGGGAGGTGGGGATGTGGTAGCCTAAATGCAGGGATGCGCCGAAGGGCAATACCAGAGCGGGGCAGCGTTCCTCAGCCCTGGAGGGGCCTAAAGTAATGTCCAAAGCTGCCCCACACCCCCCGCAGGTGGTAAAGCGGGTGGACGACACTCTTCAGCCCTGCCGGAGCCCAAAACAAAGTATTTCGCTGCAGCCCCAGGTGATCCCACTCCCACCTCAGGCAGAGGGGTGGGAGGACAGGAGGCTGGGCCTGCAGCCCTGGATGGTCCCACTCCCACCTCAGGCAGAGGGGTGGGAGGACAGGAGGCTGGGCCTGCAGCCCTGGATGGTCCCACTCCCACCTCAGGCAGAGGGGTGGGAGGACAGGAGGCTGGGCCTGCAGCCCTGGATGGTCCCACTCCCACCTCAGGCAGAGGAGTGGGAGGACAGGACGCTGGGCCTGCAGCCCTGGATGGTCCCACTCCCACCTCAGGCACAGGGGTGGGAGGACGGGAGGCTGGGCCTGCAGCCCAAGATGGTCCCACTCCCACCTCAGGCAGTGTGGTGGGAGGACAGGAGGCTGGGCCTGCAGCCCTAGATGGTCCCTCCCCCACCTCAGGCACAGGGGTGGGAGGACAGGACGCTGGGCCCGCAGCCCCAGGTGGTCCCACTCCCACCTTCAGGCAGAGGGATGGGAGATAGAAGGCTGGGCCACCAGCCCTGGGTGATCCCACTCCCACCTCAGGCAGAGGGGTGGGAGGACAGGACGCTGGTCCTGCAGCCCTGGGTGGTCCCATTCCCACCTCATGCAGAGGGATGGGAGGACAGGAGGCTGGGCCTGCAGCCCTGGGTGGTCCCACTCCAACCGCAGGCAGAGGGGTGGGAGGACAGGACGCTGGGCCTGCAGCCCTGGATGGTCCCACTCCCACCTCAGGCAGAGGGGTGGGAGGACAGGAAGCTGGGCCTGCAGCCCGGGGTGGTCCCACTCCAACCTCAGGCAGAGGGGTGGGAGGAAAGGAGGCTGTGCCTGCAGCCCTGGATGGTCCCACTCCCACCTCAGGCAGAGGGGTGGGAGGACAGGAGTCTGGGCCTGCATCCCTGTATGGTCTCACTCCCACCTCAGGCAGAGGGGTGGGAGGACAGGAGGCTGAGCCTGCAGCCATGGATGGTCCCACCCCCACCTCAGTCAGAAGGATGGGACGACAGGACGCTGGACCTGCAGCCGTGGATGGTGCCACCCCCACATCAGGCAGAGGGAGGGGGGAGGACAGAAGGCTGGTCCTGCAGCCCTGGATGTTCCCACTCCCACCAGGCACAACATAAGCTGGGGCAGGTAGGATACGGGAACTCCACTTCCTCACACCACCAACAACTCTCGCTTCAAGCTCTCTCACTTCAAACTGAAGCTCCACTCAGCAACACACACAGACACACACTGAACAAGAGGGGCAATGTTTTCGGTGAAGCGGGAGGATTGGTTTGAAATCTGAATTCCCTCAGACTCAGATTTATCCTCAGTGAGCTGTGAGCAAACTCCTGCCCTAGTCTCTGACACGTGTGGAATGTCTGCCTCTGCGGACAGCTCACTATTGACATATAAATGACTGACAAGAGATACCAATCTCCTTACTGTTGATAAATGACACAGCAATGAAACCAGAAAGCTGCTGTCTTAACACAATCATCCCACATGGACCACAATTCTGTATAACTGTATAATTGAAGCATAAGTTAAAATTATTTTGGAAAATGATTAGAAACAGTATTGGTTGGGATCTCCTCAGAGATCTGTGTGCAAACCGACCCCCTGACTTTCTGTCATGAATGTTTTCAGTCTGTCCGCTGTGATTATTTACTAAAGATGTGTCTTCACAGGAGAGGCCAGAGGTATTTGTCCTGTCTGTGGTTATGTTAATTCAGGGGACAGCAACAGATCTAGCAATGTCATGTCCTTACTTCAGTTTTGATGTTAATATTAATTTCCTCCTGAGTTTCTGACTAGTTTGGGATGTCTATTCGTCTAATTCCCAAGGAG
Organism: Scyliorhinus torazame; assembly: GCF_047496885.1. Lineage (NCBI taxonomy): Eukaryota > Metazoa > Chordata > Chondrichthyes > Carcharhiniformes > Scyliorhinidae > Scyliorhinus > Scyliorhinus torazame. The sequence goes on from NC_092726.1 coordinate 109,339,139, forward strand.
GGTTTTCAATACAATGAGGAAAGACCGGCAAGGATCCCCAGGACGTTCCTGTCTTGGGAGTCTTTGATGAGGACAATCTTATTCTGTTACTCACAGACAGATTTCCTCAGTGAGCTGTTCTTTAAATCTGGATTCAATTTGATTTTTCCCACTGGGAGATGTAAAGTTTATTCCTGAATAAATACAGTGTCATCGGCAACAGCAACATTTTATTAGACAGGGAGGATCAATGGGGCTTTTCACTGAAATCCTCTGATGTCAATTTCTGAGATTAGAATTTAAAATGAAACAATTTAGATTAAATTAAAACGGTCAGTATCATAACCCCAACTGCTTTCTGTTCACGATCCTCTCTCACCTTGTTTTTAATTTGGGGGATTCTGCAGGCAGGTTGTGCACAGGAAGAGTCCAAAAATGGGGCACTTTCAATATTAAGTTCAGACTCTCTGAAGATGGATTTATTTCTCTCTTTCTACTCGAAGGTGTACAAACTGACAACAGGAGGATTGATTGCACAGTAGGATTCCACAATCAGAAATGTGGTCATGACGGAAAATTCCCCACAGGGCTGTGGGGAGAGCGGGATTAGTTTGGGGAATGACCCAGAGTGGGATTAGTATTGGGGATTGACACAGGGCTGTGGGGAGAGTGGGATTCGTTTGGGGATTGACACAGGGCTGTGGGGAGAGTGGGATTCGTTTGGGGATTGACACAGGGCTGTGGGGAGAGTGGGATTCGTTTGGGGATTGGCTCAGGGCTGTGGGGAGAGTAGGATTAGTTTGGGGAATAACCCAGGGCTGTGGGGAGAGTGGAATTAGTTTAGGGATTGACCCAGGGCTATGGGGAGAGTGGGATTCGTATTGGGGATTGACCCAGGGCTATGGGGAGAGTGGGATTAGTATTGGGGATTGACATAGGGCTGTGGGGAGAGTGGGATTAGTATTGGGGATTGGCTCAGGGCTGTGGGGAGAGTAGGAATAGTATTGGGGATTGACCCAGGGCTGTGGGGAGAGTGGGATTAGTATTGGGTATTGGCACAGGGCTATGGGGAGAGTGGGATTAGTATTGGGGATTAGCTCAGGGCTGTGGGGAGAGTGGGATTAGTATCGGGGATTGACACAGGGCTATGGCGAGAGTGGGTTTAGTTTGGGGATAGATACAGGGCGATGTGGTGAGCCTGGGGCAGTGGGATTAGTTTGGGGATTGATACAGGGTTTTCGGGAGACAGTGGGGCAGTGAGATTAGTTTGGGGATTGATACAGGGCAATGGAAAGAGAACAGGGCAGTGGGATTAGTTTGGGATTGATACAGGGCCATGAGGAGTGTTTTTGAAAACTCACCACTATTCTTAGAAGTCCCCCTATACCAAAAAGGGCCGACATTCTAAATGGTAATCAGGAATTCTCACTCCCCGACGCCGGTGCAAGCTTCAGTGGGTGCTATTCAGGTCAAACTATGTTTTCAAGTTATCCCCCACTATAACCCATACCTTCACCGAAGATTTCATCTACTTACCACTTAGTAGCATCAATCCTGGGTCCCGCATTGCTAAGTAAGTAAAGTAGACTTTGGAATAACCACTGTTTCAGGTTAAAATATTTAAGTTATTTTATTATTATATATTTTTTTCTCTTTTTAGAAGATGCAATCACTGTCTTTATAGAAAAGGAAAACGATCTTGCTTCTGGATCCTTCTGGTTGGTTGAAGGGACCTTCAGGCCCAACTTGACAATCAATCTTCTTTAAAGTCTGGTCTTCTTTCGATGTATCGGCTATTTTAGCTGGGCTGCTTTGCTCTGTCTCTTCCCAAGACCGAGCTGTCTGTGACTAGCTGCTTGTTCCTTCTCTGCTTCTCTCTCTCTCTCCCTCTGAGCTCTGGTTGTCGTTCTGGTTCTCCTTCTGCTGCCCTGGTCTCTTGATTTATATTCGCTTTCTAACAATTAAGTTTTTATGATGTTATTGTAAAGTAACTCTTATTTTCTTTGATTGTAAAAAGTATATTTTTATCTAAACCTTTTTATCCAACTAAATATTGATTTTGACATGTCCTCATCTCATAGACCTGATTGCATTGCTTCCTTTGTGATGTTCAAAATGCTTTGACTTCAATAGAGGTGCTACTTTTAATTTCTGTCATTTGTCTAGTTTTATTTTCCAATTGTGTCCTCAGCTCATAATTTTGACTTTCATTTTGGCTTTGAATTAAGTTTCTCTTAGACTGATAGTCCTGGTACAAGCAAATGTTCACACCTATAACCTCGTCCATTCTTTTCCAGATCCTTACTAAGTTAGTTACTTTCAATGAAGGTGTGAGCCATTGTCTTTGGCTTCATTCAAAATCCTGTTTGTCTTGTTTGCTGAGCCTGCTTGACCAAGGATATCTGCATTTCACAATCCTTCCCTGGCTGCTTGCTGTTAACCCTTTGTGGGATATTTCCCTGTATCCTATCATGTTTCTTCCAGACCAGATATTGCCAGACTTCCATGTTTCAAATGACACATCTTTCCATATTTCAATAACACCCCATCTTGACATTTGAAACATAACTATATCATTTGGTCAATTATCCCCCTCCATCTAATTGTATTGACTTACATTTATCCCCGATCTTTCTCATTTGTATGTATGTTTTGTGATTATAAATTGTGCACCGAAATCAATTCGTAAATGTATCCATATCACAGACAACTGTCTTTTTTCGTTCTTTCCTCAAGTCCAATTACCGTGAACCATAGCCGCAGTTGCTCAGGAAGGTAACACAATTGCTATATCCGTGTTCCACTACCTCCAAAGCATTTGACTTCCTTTGGGTAGCAGCACCGTAAAAGCGTCCTCATGTCCCTTAGAAACAGCACACAACTCAGGCCATCAGTAACCAAAATGGTCTTTTGTCCATCACTGGCTGTTAAGTGTCACATTTTTCTGTCATCCAAAATTGCTTTCCGTTTCTCATCGGAATGGTAAATTATGATACCATGTACCACCCCTTGCTTCGTTAATTTAAAAGGTTCAATTGATCCTGCTTCTATCCCTGACTTCCCCACATTAATGTCTAATATTGTTCTGAACCATGTATGTCTGCCAGCCCCTGGTGTACATGAGAGAATATCTTTCTGACAAATTTCCTTCAAATCCATTTCATCTGTTATCAATTCCCTTACAACATTTGCAATACAGTATGCCAACAGTATTCACAAAACCACATCGAACTGTCATTTTTTCCAAATAAATTCTCCCTATTGTTAAATACACAGTTTTTAAAAAATTAAGTCTTATCTTAAACACATTACTAACCATGCAAATAGACCGTGTGTTACAACTTTACATATTTGCAACTGTTATTACAATTTCAATACTAAAAATAATGTACAATATCGACACATCCCTTCTCGGCTTTGGAACAAATGGTCATTATATACTAAATATGGCGTGTTAACAACATCAATGTTATTCGTGATATTCTATGCAGTTATATGAAGAAAACACACTAAACTACCACTATACCCCTCTATTAAAACATTCACACAGTTTTGAAATGCTGATCAAGATACTTGAACGGCACACATAGCCCCATTATCATACATAACAGTTCCTACTAACTTACATGACATTTCTTCCTTAATAATGTTTACAGCTCGACAATGCAATTTTGTTTGCTGCATTGGTAATAATTTTCCCGCCGTGGCATCAAGCTCCAAAATTTTTAAAACTTTTATCATTTATCATGTTGGGGTTCCTCGTCAGTCTCTGCTGTCTCCCGAGACCCTTAATAACTCCATCGCGTAGCATCTACCCCGTGGAGACCTCAGATCATCTATCAGCTGATGTCCAGTTCGAGATGTCTGACCGGAGGTTTCACTGTTCAGTAATAATTTGACATTTTGATTTGTTTCTCACCCGTAAAGTTTTCCTCCGGGCTCTTGTCATTTAATTCCCTCAAATATGTAGCCAATTGTATCATTAGTTCCCCCCCCCCCCCCCCCGCCAATCCTGTCAAAAACATTCTTCTCTGGAGTGCAGTTCTCTTCCTTCTTGTGAACTGGTTCGCCTGTTATTTACTTTTTCCATCTGCAAAATCAAATGAACAGGTTAAGGGTGGAGAGGGCTCTATTCTTTAATTTGTACTTTCTGTCTTCATTTGGATTACACAGAAGTGCCCTCTCCAGGACTTCTGGATTTCTTTTGCTACCATTTCTTTCTTTTTTCTTTTTGAACTGGTTTAATTTCCTTATCCTTTATGTCGTTCACAAAATGAAGGCCTGTTAAGCCTCCTCCTTCTGTCATTGCACCCCTGAGTGGGATTCGAAGAATCTCAAACTCCTCTTCTTTTGCTCACTCTGATCCAATCATTGAAACCTCACCCTGATACATTCCTGATATTGCTACTGCATTTACTTTAATTACTTTATTTTGATTACGACCTGATTTTTATGAAGGTAAGTTCCAAACATGCCATTATAACTTCATGATCTGTCCAATCAATGGTGCTAACGGGTTTTAATTCACTGTCTTCCCACCAATTTGTCATGTGTTTTAATCTCTAATTCAACTGTATATTTACCCAGATTCTGATCAATCTTGTCTTTACATTTTACAGCTTCACCGATTATTTTTCCTGCAGTTTTAGTTGGTAACTTCACCCAAACTTCCTCTGTGTTATCATCGTGGGCCGAAGGGCCTGTTCTGTGCTGTATTTTCTATGTTCTATGATATCAATTGTTTTAATATCTTAATTTTACTCCCTGCATTTATTTTCATCAAATCTTTTCCTGCCATCAGATTCTCATTTCCTTATACTGCTAGTAATTCTCTGAATCTAACTTATTCTCTAAAGTTCCTTCTTCAATGTATTTTACATTCTAAACATCATTATTTTTTCTGGTGTCATTCTTGTAGGGTGTAGAGGAAAGGATGGCGAGGATGATCCTGGATAAGAGCGAAAGTAACAGGGCAGGTATTATGGGAGACTTCAACTTCCAAATATTGACTGGAAAAGATATAGTTCGAGTATATTAGATGGGTCGTTTTTTGTGCAGTGTGAGCAGGAGGGTTTCCTGACACAATATGTTGACAGGCCAACAAGAGGCGAGGCCACGTTGGATTTGGGTCTGGGTAATGAAGCAGGCCAGATGTTGGATTTGGAGGTAGGAGAGCACTTAGGGGACAGTGACCACAATTCGGTGACGTTTACGTTAATGATGGAAAGGGATAAGTATACACCGCTGGGCAAGAGTTATAGCTGGGGGAAGGGCAATTATGATGCCATTAGACGTGACTTGGGGGGGATACGTTGGAGAAGTAGGCTGCAAGTGTTGGGCACACTGGATAAGTGGAGCTTGTTCAAGGATCAGCTACTGCGTGTTCTTGATAAGTATGTACCGGTCAGGCAGGGAGGAAGGCATAGAGCGAGGGAACCGTGGTTTACCAAAGAAGTGGAATCTCTGGGGCGATGGAGAGTTGCAAGGTAGCGAGGAAGGATGTAAAGAGAGAGCTAAGACGAGCAAGGAGGGGACATGAGAAGTATTTGGCAGGTAGGATCAAGGAAACCCCAAAAGCTTTCTATAGGTATGTCAGGAATAAGCGAACGACTAGGGAAAGAGTAGGACCAGTCAAGGACAGGGATGGGAAGTTGTGTGTGGAGTCTGAAGAGATAGGCGGGATACTAAATGAATATTTTTCGTCAGTATTCACTCAGGAAAAAGATAATGTGGAGGAGAATGCTGAGACCCAGGCTATTAGAATAGATGGCATTGAGGTCCGTAGGGAAGAGGTGATGGCAATTCTGGACAGGCTGAAAATAGATAAGTCCCCGGGGCCTGATGGGATTTATCCTAGGATTCTCTGGGAGGCCAGGGAAGAGATTTCTGGACCTTTGGCTTTGATTTTTATGTCATCATTGGCTGCAGGAATTGTGCCAGAGGACTGGAGGATCGCAAATGTGGTCCCTTTGTTCAAAAAGGGGACCAGAGACAACCCCGGCAACTATAGACGGTGAGCCTCACGTCTGTAGTGGGTAAAGTCTTGGAGGGGATGAAAGAGACAAGATTTATAATCATCTAGATAGGAATAATATGATCATGGATAGTCGGCATGGCTTTGTGAAGGGTAGGTCATGCCTCACAAACCTTATCGAGTTCTTTGAGAAGGTGATTGAACAGGTAGACGAGGGTAGAACAGTTGATGTGGTGTATATGAATTTATGTAAAGCGTTTGATAAGGTTCCCCACGGTAGGCTATTGGAGAAAATACGGAGGCTGGAGATTGAGGGTGATTTAGAGATGTGGATCAGAAGTTGGCTAGCTGAAAGAAGACAGAGGATGGTGGTTGATGGGAAATGTTCAGAATGGAGTTCAGTTACAAGTGGCGTACCACAAGGATGTGTTCTGGGGCCGTTGCTGTTTGTCATTTTTATCAATGACCTAGAGGAAGGCGCAGAAGGGTGGGTGAGTAAATTTGCAGACGACACTAAAGTCGGTGGTGTTGTCGACAGTGTGGCAGGATGTAGCAGGTTACAGAGGGACATAGATAAGCTGAAGAGTGGGCTGAGAGGTGGAAAATGGAGTTTAATGTAGAGAAGTGTGAGGTGATTCACTTTGGAAGGAATAACAGGAATGCGGAATATTTTGCTAATGGTAAAGTTCTTGGAAGTGTGGATGAGCAGAGGGATCTAGGTGTCCATGTCCATAGATCCCTGAAAGTTGCCACCCAGGTTGATAGGGTTGTGAAGAAGGCCTATGGAGTGTTGGCCTTTATTGGTAGAGGGATTGAGTTCCGGAGTCAGGAGGTCATGTTGCAGCTGTACAACACTCTGGTACGGCCGCATTTGGAGTATTGCGTACAGTTCTGGTCACCGCATTATAGGAAGGACGTGGAGGCTTTGGAGCGGGTGCAGAGGAGATTTATCAGAATGTTGCCTGGTTATGGAGGGAAAATCTTATGAGGAAAGGCTGATGGACTTGAGGTTGTTTTCGTGGAGAGAAGAAGGTTAACAGGAGACTTAATAGAGGTATACAAAATGATCAGGGGGTTAGATAGGGTGGACAGTGAGAGACTTCTCCCGCGGATGGAAGTGGCTGGCACGAGGGGACATAGCTTTAAACTGAGGGGTAATAGATATAGGACAGAGGTCAGAGGTAGTTTCCTTACGCAAAGAGTGGTGAGGCCGTGGAATGCCCTACCTGCTACAGTAGTGAACTCGCCAACATTGAGGGCATTTAAAAGTTTATTGGATAAGCATATGGATGATAAGGGCATGATGTAGGTTAGATGGCTTTTGTTTCGGTTCAACATCGTGGGCCGAAGGGCCTGTACTGCGCTGTATCGTTCTAAGTTTGGATACTGTCGGTTGTGGGGATAGCCTATCAGGGGAAAACAGCAGCAGCCAGAGCAGTGGCACCACGGCTGGCTCTGATGTTCAGAAGGGAGGGTCAAAGCGCAGAAGAATAATAGTAATAGGGGACTCTATAGTCAGGGGCACAGATAGGCGCTTCTGTGGACATGAAAGAGACTCCAGGATGGTATGTTGCCTCCCTGGTGCCAGGGTCCAGGATGTCTCCGAACGGGTAGAGGGCATCCTGAAGGGGGAGGGCAAACAGGCAGAGGTCGTTGTACATATTGGTACTAACGATATAGGCAGGAAGGGGCATGAGGTCCTGCAGCAGGAGCTCAGGGAGCTAGGCAGAAAGTTAAAAGACAGGACCTCGAGGGTTGTAATCTAGGGATTACTCGCTGTGCCACTTGCCAGTGAGGCTAGAAATAGGAAGATAGAGCAGCTAAACACCTGGCTAAACAGCTGGTGTAGGAGGGAGGGTTTCCATTATCTGGACCACTGGGAGCTCTTCCGGGGCAGGTGTGACCTGTATAAGAAGGACGGGTTGCATCTAAACCGGAGAGGCATAAATATCCTGGCCGCGAGGTTTGTTAGTGTCACACGGGAGGGTTTAAATTAGTATGGCAGGGGGTGGGCACGGGAGCAATAGGTCAGAAGGTGAGAGCATTGAGGGAGAACTAGGGAATAGGGACAGTGTGGCTCTGAGGCAGAGCAGACAGGGAGAAGTTGCTGAACACAGCGGGTCTGGTGGCCTGAAGTGCATATATTTTAATGCAAGAAGTATTACGGGTAAGGCAGATGAACTTTGAGCTTGGATTTGTACTTGGAACTATGATGTTGTTGCCATTGCAGAGACCTGGTTGCGGGAAGGGCAGGATTGGCAGCTAAACGTTCCAGGATTTAGATGTTTCAGGCGGGATAGAGGGGGATGTAAAAGGGGAGGCGGAGTTGCGCTACTGGTTCGGGAGAATATCACAGCTGTACTGCGAGAGGTCACCTCAGAGGGCAGTGAGGCTATATGGGTAGATATCAGGAATAAGAAGGGTGCAGTCACAATGTTGGGGGTTTACTACAGGCCTCCCAACAGCCAGCGGGAGATAGAGGAGCAGATAGGTAGACAGATTTTGGAAAAGAGTAAAAACAACAGGGTTGTGGTGATGGGAGACTTCAACTTCCCCAATATTGACTGGGACTCACTTAGTGCCAGGGGCTTAGACGGGGCGGAGTTTGTAAGGAGCATCCAGGAGGGCTTCTTCAAACAATATGGAGACAGTCCAACTAGGGAAGGGGCGGTACTGGACCTGGTATTGGGGAATTAGCCCGGCCAGGTGGTAGATGTTTCAGTAGGGGAGCATTTTGGTAACAGTGACCACAATTCAGTAAGTTTTAAAGTACTGGTGGACAAGGATAAGAGTGGTCCGAGGATGAATGTGCTAAATTGGGGGAAGGCTAATTATAACAATATTAGGCGGGAACTGAAGAACATAGATTGGGGGTGGATGTTTGAGGGCAAATCAACATCTGACATGTGGGAGGCTTTCAAGTGGCAGTTGAAAGGAATTCAGGACCGGCATGTTCCTGTGAGGGAGAAGGATAAATACGGCAATTTTCGGGAACCTTGGATGACGAGAGATATTGTAGGCCTCGTCAAAAAGAAAAAGGAGGCATTTGTCAGGGCTAAAAGGCTGGGAACAGACAAAGCCTGCGTGGAATATAAGGAAAGTAGGGAGGAACTTAAGCAAGGAGTCAGGAGGGCTAGAAGGGGTGATGAAAAGTCATTGGCAAATAGGGTTAAGGAAAATCCCAAGGCTTTTTACACGTACATAAAAAGTAAGAGGCTAGCCAGGGAAAGGGTTGGTCCACTGAAGGATAGGCAAGGGAATCTATGTGTGGAGCCAGAGGAAATGGGCGAGGTACTAAATGAATACTTTGCATCAGTATTCACCAAAGAGAATAAATTGGTAGATGTTGAGTCTGGAGAAGGGTGTGTAGATAGCCTGGGTCACATTGAGATCCAAAAAGACGAGGTGTTGGGTGTCTTAAAAAATATTAAGGTAGATACGTCCCCAGGGCCTGATGGGATCTACCCAGAATACTGAAGGAGGCTGGAGAGGAAATTGCTGAGGCCTTGACAGGTTTAATCCGGACAAATGTGAGGTACTGCATTTTGGAAGGTCTAATGCAGGTAGGGAATATACAGTGAATGGTAGAACCCTGAAGAGTAATGAAAGTCAGAGAGGTCTAGGAGTACAGGTCCACAGGTCACTGAAAGGGGCAACTCAGGTGGAGAAGGTAGTCAAGAAGGCATACGACATGCTTGCCTTCATTGGCCGGGGCATTGAGTATAAGAATTGGCAAGTCATGTTGCAGCTGTATAGAACCTTAGTTAGGCCACACTTGGAGAATAGTGTTCAATTCTGGTCGCCACACTACCAGAAGGATGTGGAGGCTTTAGAGAGGGTGCAGAAGAGATTTACCAGAATGTTGCCTGGTATGGAGGGCATTAGCTATGAGGAGCGGTTGAATAAACTCGGTTTGTTCTCACTGGAACGAAGGCGGTTGAGGGGAGACCTGATAGAGGTATACAAAATTATGAGGGGCATAGACAGAGTGGATAGCCAGAGGCTATTCCCCAGGGTAGAGGGGTCAATTACTGGAAGGCATAGGTTTAAGGTGAGAGGGGCAAGGTTTAGAGTAGATGTACGAGGCAAGTTTTTTACGCAGAGGGTAGTGGGTGCCTGGAACTCGCTACCGGAGGAGGTGGTGGAAGCAGGGACGATAGTGACATTTAAGGGGCATCTTGACAAATACATGAATAGGATGGGAATAGAAGGATACGGACCCAGGATGTGTAGAAGATTGTAGTTTAGTCGGGCAGCATGGTCGGAACGGGCTTGGAGGGCCGAAGGGCCTGTTCCCGTGCTGTACATTTCTTTGTTTGTTATGTTCTATGTTGTGCTCAACGGGCAATAGGACCCTGCGGAGCTATGCAGTGTCATTTTCAATGCTCTATTTCAAAGCCTGCAAGCAGTTGACTGCTGGCCAGTACAAACTCTTTATCTGTTTATTTTAAGCCTAATTTAGTTCCGAACATACTGATTTACCTCATAATACTGATCACATTTCTACCTGCCATTTATAACTTCCAATTGATGTGAAACTCGGTTTTGCAAAATACAACATGTTTTTAAAAATACAAACACCAAAGGAAATTCACAATTCCTTATTAGACATACACACACTCATTCATCCACTCAGATCTTGGATCTCTACTTTGTAGGGTTTCACAAATCCTTATTAAACACACACTAATTTATCCACTGAGGTCTTGGATCTCTATATTGTAGGATCTTAGTTACTTTTAACAAAAATTGAGACCCCCTCCATGCTGATAAAGTTTCACTTATGCAGGAGTTTTTTGCCTCTGTTAATTTCTTCCACTCTAGTTTCATTGCTTCAACTCTCTTGACCGTGTTTCAGAGCAAGAGGATTATTCTAATCTCCATTTTTCGGCATTCTAAGTTCTGTTCCTGGTTTTCCCTTTCAGTTGCAATCTGAAATTAAGGATAAGTACCCTTTCTGGGCCCTATCCAAGGCTGACTAAGGCACTATCTTACTCTTTTAGTTAAGGGTCGATTGGTTATTGGTCTCTAAATATTCTAGGCGTCCCCTATTTCTCTAGGCTTTAACCTCACAATCTGCCTTACTCTAGGGATGATTTATTTTGGCCTCATTTTACCAGTAATGGATGCAAGATTTTTAGTGCTGTCACCAAGATGTCTCGCAGACTTTATCTCAGGGCCAGCACCTTCTAGTCTGCTGATTTTACAAACCCAACCTGAGTTTCAGTCCTCTCGATCCACAGAATATCCTTACAAAAGTTAATCACTCATGACTTTCCAAACTAAACTCGGCAGGTAAAGTCTGACTCACCCATAGACCAGAAACGTCTAATATTCTAGCCTTTGTGCCGGTGAGAAACTTCGAATATTGTAACCCTTTCTTGGGAACTAGAAACTTCTAATATTCTAGCCCCGATTCTGCTCACCTAGAAATTCTAATATTCTAGCCTCGCTTTACCTAGAAACTTCTAACATTCTAGGCCTCCACGCTGGATGCCATGGAGAAAGCAAAACATCCGGCTGGGCGCAATTCACACGGTGTTAACACGACGGGTGCAATCTAGAAAATACAGCAACCTGCTAGGCGTAATTAACACGGTTTTAATAAAACGTCCCTGTTCGGGCGCCATGTTTTTGAAAACTCACCACTATTCTTAGAAGTCCCCCTATACCGAAAATGGGCGACATTCTAAATGGAAATCAGGGATTCTCATTCCCTGACTCCGATGCAAGCTTCAGTGGGTGCTATTCAGATCAAACTATATTTTCAAGTTATCCCCCGGTATAACCCATACCTTCACCGAAGATATCGTGTACTTACCACTTAGCAACATCGATCCTGGGTCCCGCATTGCTAAGTTAGTAAAGTAGACTAATAACCACTGTTTCAGGTTAAAACTTTTAAGTTATTTTTTTTTCTATGTTTAAAATATGCAATCACTGTCTTTACAGAAAAGTAAAAAGATCTTGCTGCTGGATTCTTCTGGTTGGTTGAAGGGACCTTCAGGGCCAACTTGACAATCAATCTTCTTTAAAGTCTGGTCTTCGTTAGATGTATCAGCTATTTTAGCTGGGCTGCTCTACCCTGTCCATTTCCCATGACCGAGCTGACTGTGACTAGCAGCTTGTTCCTTCTCTGCTTCTCTCTCTCTCCCTCTCTGAGCTCTGGTTGTCGTTCTGGTTCTCCTTCTGCTGCCCTGGTCTCTTGGTTTATGTTCGCTTTCTAACAATTAAGTTTTTATGATGTTATTGTAAAGTAACTCTTATTTTCTTTGATTGTAAAAAGTATCTTTTGATCTAATCCTTTTAATCCAACTAAATATTGATTTTGACGTGACCTCATCTCATAGACCTGATTACATTGTTTCGTTTGTGATGTTCAAAATGCTTTGATTTCAATAGGTGTTACTTTTAATTCCTGTCATTTCTCTAGTTTTATTTTCCAATTGTGTCCTCAGCTCATAATTTTGACTTAGATTTTGGCTTTGAATTAAGTATCTCTTAGACTGATAAACCTGGTATTGGCAAATTTTCACACCTAGAACCTCATCCATTCATTTCCAGATCCTTACTAAGTTAGTTACTTTCAACGAAGGCGCGAGCCATTGTTCTTGGCTTCATTCAAAATCCTGTTTGTCTTGTTTGCTCAGCCTGCTTGACCAAGGATATCTGCATTTTACAATCCTTCCCTGGCAGCTGCTGTTAACCCTTTGTGGGATCTTTCCCTGTATCCTATCATGTTTCTCTCAGACCAGATATTGCCAGACTTTTATGTTTCAAATGACACATCTTTCCATATTTCAATAACAGGAGAGAGTGTGCAGTGAGATTAGTTTGGGATTGGTACAGGGCTGTGGGGAGAGAGCGAGGATGTGAGATTAGTTGGTGATTTATACAGGGCTATTGGGAGTGAGTGGGCAGTGAGATTAGATTGGGATTGATACAGGGTTATGGGGAGAGAGCAGGGTAGTGATATTAGTTTGGGGATTAACACAGGGCAATGTGGAGTGAGTGAGGCAGTTACATTAGTTTGGGGGTTGACACAGGGCCTTAGTGGGAGAGTGGGCAGTGAGATTAGTTTGGGGATTGACACAGGGCTATGTGGTGAGAGTGAGGCAGTGATATTAGTTTGGGGATTGATACAGGGCTATGGTGGGTGAGTGGGCTGTGATATTAGTTTGGGAATGGACACTGCGCTATGGAGAGGGGTGGATAAGTTTGGGGATTGACACAGGGCTATGGAGAGTGTGGGGCAGTGGAAATAGGTTGGTGATTGATACAGGGCAATGTCGAGAGTGGGGCAGTGGGATTAGTTTGAGGTTTGATTAAGGGCTATGGGGAGAGAGTTGGATAGTGGGATTAGTTTGGGGTATTGCTGTAGGGCTATGGGGAGAGAGTGGGGGCAGTGGGAATAGTTTGGGGAGTGATACAGGGTTACAGGGAGTGAGTGGGGCAGTGGGATTACTTTGGGGATTGACACAGTTCTTTGGGGAGAGTGGGATTAGTTTGGGTGTTGACCCAAGGCTGCGGGGAGAGTGGGGCAGTGAAATAAGTTTGGGATTGATACAGGGCAATGGGGCGAGAGCCGGGCAATGGGATTTGTTTGCGGATTGACACATTGTTTTGAGGAGTGAATGGGGCAGTGAGATTAGTTTGGGGATTGATACAGGGCTATGCGGAGAGAGTTGGGCAGTGGGATTAGCTCGGCGATTGATACATTGCTATGGAGAGAGAGTGAGACAGTGAGATTAGTTTTGGGATTGACACAGCTTGGGGGAGACGGATTTCGTTTGGGGATTGACACAGGCCATTGGGGAGAGTGGGACAGTCAGATTAAGTTGGGAATTGATAACGGCGCACGTGGCACAATGGTTAGAACTACAGCCTACGGCACTGAGCAACGGCCCTGGGTCACTGTCCGTGTGGAGTTTGCACATTCCCTCGGTGTCTGCCTGGGCTTCACCCCCACAACTCAAAGATATGCAGGGCAGGTGGATTGGCCACGCTAAATTGCCCCTTAATTGGAAAAATAATGAGAATTGGGCACTCTAAATTTAAACAAAAAAATTGGGGGAAATTATAGAGGGACCTGGGGAGAGAGCTGACAGTGTGATTAGTTTCGGAATCGATGGACGGCTATGGAGAGAGTGGGCAGTGGGATGAGTTTGGAGATTGATACTGGGCTACGGGGAGGGTGGGATTAGTTTGGGGATTGACACCGTGCTATGGGAGGGTGGGGCAGTGGGGTTATTTTGAGTATTGATACATGGCAATGGGGAGAGAACAGGGCAGTGAGATTAGTTTGAGGATTGATACGTGGCAATGTGGAGAGAGTTGGGCAGTGATTTTAGTTTGGAGATTGACACAGGACTATGGGGAACTGATATTAGTTTGGGGATTGACACAGGGCTACGGGGAGAATGGGATCAGTTTAGGAGTGACTCAGAACTGTAGGGAGAGTGGGCTTAGTTTGGGATTGACCAAGGACTGTGGGGAGTGTGGGATTAGTTTAGGATTGAAACAGGGCTATGTGGAGAGTGGGGCAGTGAGAGGTAGAGCAGCGGAGGGTCAATCGGCTGATAGAGAGATCGCTGGACTGTCCTACAAGAAAACGGGGCTCCCCACAGCCAGCACTGTCAGTGCTCCCCACACAGTCAGCACTGTCAGTGCTCCCCCACACATCCAGCACTGTCAGTGCTCCCCCACACAGCCACACGGTCAGTGCTCCCCCACACCGCCAGCACTGTCAGTGCTCCTCACACACAGCCAGCACTGTCAGAGCTCCCCTCACACAGCCAGCACTGTCAGTGCTCCCCACAGCCAGCACTGTCAGTGCTCCCCCACACAGTCAGCACTGTCAGTGCTCCCACCACATAGCCACACGGTCAGTGCTCCCCAACACAGCCAGCACTGTCAGTGCTCCCCCACACAGCCAGCAATGTCAGTGCTCCCTCCACACAGCCAGCACTGCCAGTGCTCCCCCACACAGCCACACGGTCAGTGCTACCCACACAGTCAGCACTGTCAGTGCTCCCCCTCACAACCAGCACTGTCAGTGCTCCCCACCACACAGCCACACGGTCAGTGCTCCTCCACACAGCCAGCACTGTCAGTGCTCCCACCACACAGCCAGCACTGTCAGTGCTCCCCCTCACAACCAGCACTGTCAGTGCTCCCCACCACACAGCCACACGGTCAGTGCTCCTCCACACAACCAGCACTGTCAGTGCTCCCACCACACAGCCAGCATTGTCAGTTCTCCGCCCACACAACCAGCACTGTCAGTGCTCCCCACACAGTCAGCACTGCCAGTGCTCCCCCTCACATCCAGCACTGTCAGCGCTCCCCACACAGTCAGCACTGTCAGTGCTCCCCCACACAGCCAGCACTGTCAGTGCTCCCCACACAGTCAGCACTGCCAGTGCTCCCCCTCACATCCAGCACTGTCAGTGCTCCCCACACAGTCAGCACTGTCAGTGCTCCCCACACAGTCAGCACTGTCAGTGCTCCCCCACACAGTCAGCACTGTCAGTGCTCCCCCACACAGTCAGCACTGTCAGTGCTCCCCACACAGCCAGCACCGTCAGTGCTCCCCACACAGCCAGCACTGTCAGTGCTCCCCGCACAACCAGCACTGTCAGTGCTCCCCCACACAACCGGCACTGTCAGTGCTCCCCACACAGCCACCACTGTGACTGCACCCCCCACACAGCCAGCACTGTCAGTGCTCCCCCACACAGCCAGCACTGTCAGTGCTCCCCACACAACCAGCACTGTCAGTGCTCCCCCACACAACCGGCACTGTCAGTGCTCCCCACACAGCCACCACTGTCACTGCTGCCCCCACACAGCCAGCACTGTCAGTGCTCCCCCACACAGCCAGTACTGTAACTGCTCCCCCACACAGCCAGCACTGCCAGTTCTCCCCCACACAGCCAGCACTGTCAGCGCTCCCCCCACACAGCCAGCACTGTCAGTGCTCCCCCACACAACCAGCACTGTCAGTGCTCCCCACACAGTCAGCACTGTCAGTGCTCCCCACACAGCCACCACTGTCACTGCTCCCCCCACACAGCCAGCACAGTCAGTGCTCCCCCACACAGCCAGCACTGTCAGTGCACCCCACACAACCAGCACTGTCAGTGCTCCCCCACACAAGAAGCACTGTCAGTGCTCCCCACACAGCCACCACTGTCACTGCTGCCCCCACACAGCCAGCACTGTCAGTGCTCCCCCACACAGCCAGCACTGTCAGTGCTCCCCACACAACCAGCACTGTCAGTGCTCCCCCACACAACCGGCACTGTCAGTGCTCCCCACACAGCCACCACTGTCACTGCTGCCCCCACACAGCCAGCACTGTCAGTGCTCCCCCACACAGCCAGTACTGTAACTGCTCCCCCACACAGCCAGCACTGCCAGTTCTCCCCCACACAGCCAGCACTGACAGCGCTCCCCCCACACAGCCAGCACTGTCAGTGCTCCCCCACACAACCAGCACTGTCAGTGCTCCCCACACAGTCAGCACTGTCAGTGCTCCCCACACAGCCACCACTGTCACTGCTCCCCCCACACAGCCAGCACTGTCAGTGCTCCCCCACACAGCCAGCACTGTCAGTGCTCCCCACACAACCAGCACTGTCAGTGCTCCCCCACACAAGAGGCACTGTCAGTGCTCCCCACACAGCCACCACTGTCACTGCTGCCCCCACACAGCCAGCACTGTCAGTGCTCCCCCACACAGCCAGCACTATCAGTGCTCCCCCACACAGCCAGTACTGTCACTGCTCCCCCACACAGCCAGCACTGCCAGTTCTCCCCCACACAGCCAGCACTGTCAGCGCTCCCCCCACACAGCCAGCACTGTCAGTGCTCCCCCACACAACCAGCACTGTCAGTGCTCCCCACACAGTCAGCACTGTCAGTGTTCCCCACACAGCCAGCACTGTCAGTGCTCCCCCACACAACCAGCACTGTCAGTGCTCCCCCACACAGCCAGCACTGTCAGTGTTCCCACCACAACCAGCACTGTTAGTTCTCCCCCCACAGCCAGCACTGCCACTTCTCCCCCCACAGCCAGCACAACCAGTGCTCCGCCCCCCACAGCCAGCACTGTCAGTGCTGCCCCCACACAGCCAGCACTGTCAGTGCTCCCCACACAGCCACCACTGTCACTGCTCCCCCACACAGCCAGCACTGTCAGTGCTCCCCCACACAGCCAGCACTGTCAGTGCTCCCCCACACAGCCAGCACTGTCAGTGCTCCCCACAGCATGCACTGCTAGTGCTCCCACGGCCAGTGCTCCACCGCACATCCAGCACTGTCAGTGCTCCCCCACACAGCCAGTACTGTCAGTGCTACCCCCACTCAGCCAGCACTGTCAGTGCTCCCCCACACAACCAGCACTGTCAGTGCTCCCACCACACTGCCAGCACTGTCAGTGCTCCTCCACAGAGCCAGCACTGTCAGTGCTCCCCGACACAGCCAGCACTGTCAGTGCTCCCACCACACAGCCAGCACTGACAGTACCCCCCCTTTGCCAGCGCTCCCCCAGAGCCACACCCCTACCACAGCCAGCACTTCCAGTGCTACAGTCCTCCCACATCCCGCACTGCCAGTGCTCCCCATAGCCAGCATTGCCAGTGCTCCCCATCCAGCCAGCACAGCCTGTGCTTCCGCACCGCCAGCACTGCCAGTGCTCCTCACAGCCAACAATGTCAGTGCTCCCACACAGCCAGTAATGCCAGTGCACCCTCCACAGCCAGCACTGCCATTTCTCCCCACAGCCATCACTGCCACTGCTTCCCTCACAGCCAGCACTACTAGTTCTCCCCTCCCAATAACCATCACTGCCAGCGCTCCAACACCCAGCCAGCTTTGCCAGTGCTCCCCACAGCCAGAACTGCCTGTGCACCCCCCACACAGCCAGCACTGCCAGTGTTCCCCCACACAGTCAGCACTGCCATTGCTCCCCCTACAGCCAGCACTGCGAGTGCTCCCCCAGAGCCAGCACTGCCAGTCCTGCCAAACAGCCAGCACTGCCTGTGGTCCCTGCTGCCAGCACTGTCAGTCCTCATCCCCACAGCCAGCACTGCCAGTGTTCTCCCTACACAACCAGCCCTGTCAGTGCTCTCACCACACAGCCAGCACTGCCAGTGCTCCCCCACACAGCCAGCACTGTCAGTGCTCCCCACACACAGCCAGCACTGCCAGTGCTCCCCCACACAGCCAGCACTGTCAGTGCTCCCCACACACAGCCAGCACTGACAGTGCTCCCACCACACAGCCAGCACTGCCAGTGCACCCCAAACAAAGCCAGCACTGTCAGTGCTCCCGCCACACAGACAGCACTGTCAGTGCTCCTCCGCACAGCCAGTACTGTCAGTGCGCTCCCCACACAGCCAGCACTGTCAGTGCTCCCCCACACAGCAGGCCCTGTGAGGGCTCCCACCACACAGCCAGCACTGCCAGTGATCCCCACACAGCCAGTAATGCCAGTGCTCCCCACAGCCAGTACTACCAGTGCTCTCCGCAACGCCAGCACTGCCAGTGCTCTCCCCACATCAAGCACTGCCAGTGCTCCCCCAGAGCCAGCACTGTCAGTGCTCCACCGCACTGCCAGCACTTCCAGTGCTCCAAACATCCAGCAATGCCAGTGCTACCACAGCCAGCACGCCCAGTGCTCTGACCACAACCAGCACTGCCAGTACTCCCGCAACACCCAGCACTGCCAGTGCTGCACCGCACTTCCAGGACATCCAGTGCTCCCCACAGCATGCACTGCTAGTGCTCCCACTGCCAGTGCTCCACCGCACATCCAGCACTGCCAGTGCCCCCAAGAGCCAGCACTGCCTGTGCTCCACCGCACAGACAGCACTGCCAGAGCTCCACCGCACTGCCAGCACTTCCAGTGCTCCCCACAGCATACACTGCTAGTGCTCCCACGGCCAGTGCTCCACCGCACATCCAGCACTGTCAGTGCTCCCCCACACAGCCAGTACTGTCAGTGCTCCCACCACACTGCCAGCACTGTCAGTGCTCCTCCACAGAGCCAGCACTGTCAGTGCTCCCACCACACAGCCAGCACTGACAGTACCCCCCCTTTGCCAGCGCTCCCCCAGAGCCACACCCCTACCACAGCCAGCACTTCCAGTGCTACAGTCCTCCCACATCCCGCACTGCCAGTGCTCCCAGAGCCAGCATTGCCAGTACTCCCCAGCCAGCCAGCACAGCCTGTGCTTCCGCACCGCCAGCACTGCCAGTGCTCCTCAAAGCCAACAATGTCAGTGCTCCCCACACAGCCAGCACTTCCAGTGCTCCCACACAGCCAGTAATGCCAGTGCACCCTCCACAGCCAGCACTGCCGTTTCTCCCCACAGCCATCACTGCCACTGCTTCCCTCACAGCCAGCACTACTAGTTCTCCCCTCCCAATAACCATCACTGCCAGCGCTCCAACACCCAGCCAGCTTTGCCAGTGCTCCCCACAGCCAGAACTGCCTGTGCACCCCCCCACACAGCCAGCACTGCCAGTGTTCCCCCACACAGTCAGCACTGTCATTGCTCCCCCTACAGCCAGCACTGCGAGTGCTCCCCCAGAGCCAGCACTGCCAGTCCTGCCAAACAGCCAGCACTGCCAGTTCCCCCCCACACAGCCAGCACTGCCTGTGGTCCCTACTGCCAGCACTGTCAGTCCTCATCCCCACAGCCAGCACTGCCAGTGTTCTCCCTACACAACCAGCCCTGTCAGTGCTCTCACCACACAGCCAGCACTGCCAGTGCTCCCCCACACAGCCAGCACTGTCAGTGCTCCCCACACACAGCCAGCACTGCCAGTGCTCCCCCACACAGCCAGCACTGTCAGTGCTCCCCACACACAGCCAGCACTGTCAGTGCTCCCACCACACAGCCAGCACTGCCAGTGCACCCCAAACAAAGCCAGCACTGTCAGTGCTCCCGCCACACAGCCAGCACTGTCAGTGCTCCCCCGCACAGCCAGCACTGTCAGTGCGCTCCCCACACAGCCAGCACTGTCAGTCCTCCCCCACACAGCAGGCCCTGTGAGGGCTCCCACCACACAGCCAGCACTGCCAGTGATCCCCACACAGCCAGTAATGCCAGTGCTCCCCACAGCCAGTACTACCAGTGCTCTCCGCAACGCCAGCACTGCCAGTGCTCTCCCCACATCAAGCACTGCCAGTGCTCCCCCAGAGCCAGCACTGTCAGTGCTCCACCGCACTGCCAGCACTTGCAGTGCTCCAAACATCCAGCAATGCCAGTGCTACCACAGCCAGCACGCCCAGTGCTCTGACCACAACCAGCACTGCCAGTACTCCCGCAACACCCAGCTCTGCCAGTGCTGCACCGCACTGCCAGGACATCCAGTGCTCCCCACAGCATGCCCTGCTAGTGCTCCCACTGCCAGTGCTCCAACGCACATCCAGCACTGCCAGTGCCCCCAAGAGCCAGCACTGCCTGTGCTCCACCGCACAGCCAGCACTGCCAGAGCTCCACCGCACTGCCAGCACTTCCAGTGCTCCCCACAGCATGCACTGCTAGTAATCCCACGGCCAGTGCTCCACCGCACATCCAGTACTGTCAGTGCTCCCCCCACACAGCCAGTACTGTCAGTGCTCCCACCACACTGCCAGCACTGTCAGTGCTCCTCCACAGAGCCAGCACTGACAGTGCTCCCCACACAGCCAGCACTGTCTGTGCTCCCAGACACAGCCAGCACTGTCTGTGCTCCCACCACACAGCCAGCACTGACAGTACCCCCCCCTTTGCCAGCGCTCCCCCAGAGCCACACCCCTACCACAGCCAGCACTTCCAGTGCTACAGTCCTCCCACATCCCGCACTTCCAGTGCTCCCCAGAGCCAGCATTGCCAGTGCTCCCCATCCAGCCAGCACAGCCTGTGCTTCCGCACCGCCAGCACTGCCAGTGCTCCTCACAGCCAACAATGCCAGTGCTCCCACAGCCAGCACTGTCAGTGCACCCACCACACAGCCAGCACTGCCAGTGCTCCCACACAGACAGTAATGCCAGTGCACCCTCCACAGCCAGCACTGCCATTTCTCCCCACAGCCATCACTGCCACTGCTTCCCTCACAGCCAGCACTACTAGTTCTCCCCTCCCAATAACCATCACTGCCAGCGCTCCAAAACCCAGCCCGCTTTGCCAGTGCTCCCCACAGCCAGAACTGCCTGTGCACCCCCCACACAGCCAGCACTGCCAGTGTTCCCCCACACAGTCAGCACTGCCATTGCTCCCCCTACAGCCAGCACTGCGAGTGCTCCCCCACAGCCAGCACTGCCAGTCCTCCCCAAACAGCCAGCACTGCCAGTTCCCCCACACACAGCCAGCACTGCCAGTGCTCGCCCAACACAACCAGCACTGGCAGTGCCCACCACACAGCCAGCACTGTCAGTGCTCCCACCACAGAGCGAGCAATGTCAGTGCTCCCCCGCACAGCCAGCACTGCCTGTGCTCCCCCCAACAGACAGCACTGTCAGTGCTCTCACCACACAGCTAGCACTGCCAGTGATCCCCCACACAGGCAGCATTGGCAGTGCTCCCACCACACGGCCAGCACCTTCAGTGCTCCCCCACACAGCCAGCACTGTCAGTGCTCCCCACAGCCAGAACTGTCAGTGCACCCACCACACAGCCAGCACTGCCAGTATTCCCCCTCACAGCCAGCGCTGCTAATGCTCCCCGACAGCCGGCACAGCCTGTGCTCACACAGGCAACACTGCCAGTGCTTCCCTAGTATCCAGCACTGCCAGTGCTCCCACAGCCATCACCGACAGTGCTCCCAGCACCGCCAGCACTGCCAGTGCTCCACCCACAGCCAGCACCGCCAGTACAACCCACAGCCAGCACTTCCAGTGCTCTCCCCACATCTAGCACTGCCAGTGCTCCCCACAGCCAGCAATGTCAGTGCACCCCCACAGCGAGCACTGCCAGTGCTCACCCCACACAACCAGCACTCTCAGTGCCCCCCCCACCCCACAGCCAGCACTGTCAGTGTTCCCACCACACAGCCAGCACTGTCAGTGCACCCTACACACAGCCAGCACTGTCAGTGCTCCCACCACACAGCAAGAACTGTCAGTACTACCCCCAACAGACAGCACTGTCAGTGCTCCCACCACACGGTCAGCACTGCCAGTGCTCCCCACACACAGCCAGCACTGCCAGTGCCCGCCCCACATTTAGCACTGCCAGCGCTCCCCACAGCCAGCACTGTCCGTACACCCAAACAACGATCACTGCCAGTGCTCAACCCACACAACCAGCACTGTCAGTGCACCCCCACAGCGAGCACTGCCAGTGCTCACCCCACACAGCCATCACTGTCAGTACTACCCCCAACAGACAGCACTGTCAGTGCTCCCACCACACAGCCAGCAATGCCACTGCTCCCACAGCCAGCACTGTCAGTACACCCCCACAATGATTACTGCCAGTGCTCATCCCACACAACCAGCACTGTCAGTGCACCACCACAGCGTCCACTGCCAGTGCTCACCCCACACAACCAGCACTGTTAGTGCTCCCACCACACAGCCAGCACTGTCAGTGCTCCCACCACACGGCCAGCACTGCCAGTGCTCCCCCACACAGGCAGCATTGGCAGTGCGTCCACCACACATCCAGAACTGCCAGTGCTCCCCCACACAGCCATCACTGTCAGTGCTCCCCCACACAGCCAGCACTGCCAGTGCTCCACCGCAATGCCAGCACTTCCAGTGCTCCCCCACAGCATGCACTGCTAGTGCTCCCCACAGTCAGCACTGTCAGTGCTCCCACCACACAGCTAGCCCTGTCAGTGCTCCCCCAACACAGCCAGCACTGTCAGTGCTCCCACCACACAGCCAGCACTGTCAGTGCATCCTACACACAGCCAGCACTGTCAGTGCTCCCACCACACAGCCAGCACTGTCAGTACTACCCCCAACAGACAGCACTGTCTGTGCTCCCACCACACGGTCAGCACTGCTACTGCTCCCCACACACAGCCAGCACTGCCAGTGCTCTCCCCACATCTAGCACTGCCAGCGCTCCCCACAGCCAGCACTGTCTGTACACCCCCCACAGCGAGCACTGCCAGTGCTCACCCCACACAACCAGCACTGTCAGTGCTCCCACCACACAGCCAGCACTGTCAGTGCTCCCACCGCACGGCCAGCACTTTCATTGTTCACACCACACGGCCAGCACTGCCAGTGCTCCCACACTGGCAGCATTGGCAGTGCTCCCCACAAAGCCAGCACTGCCAGTTCTCTCCCCACATCTAGCACTGCCAGTGCTGCCCACAGCCAGCACTGTCAGTACACCCCCACAATGATCACTGCCAGTGCTCATCCCACACAACCAGCACTGTCAGTGCCCCAACACAGCGTGCACTGCCAGTGCTCCCCCCACACAACCAGCACTGTTAGTGCTCCCACCACACAGCCAGCACTGTCAGTGCTCCCACCACACGGCCAGCGCTGCCAGTGCTCCCCCCACACAGGCAGCATTGGCAGTGCTCCCACCACACATCCAGAACTGTCAGTGCTCCCCCACACAGCCAGCACTGTGAGTGCGCCCCCCCCCACACAGCCAGCACTGTCAGTGCTCTCCCCACATCTAGCACTGCCAGTGCACCACCACAGCCAGCACTGTCAGTGCTCCCCAAAGCCAGCACTGCCAGTGCTCCCCCTCACAGCCAGGGCTGCCATTGCTTCCCCACACCCAGCACACCCATCAACATTCCAAGTGCTCCTCCCACAGCCAGCACTTCCATTGGTCCCCCCACAGCCAGCACTGCCAGTGCTTCCACCACTTAGCCAGCACTGACAGTGCTCCCCATTGCCAGCGCTCCCCAGAGCCACACCCCTACCACAGCCAGCGCTGCCATTGCTACAGTCCTCCCAGATCCAGCACGGCAAGTGCTCCCCCAGAGCCAGCATTGCCAGTGCTCCCTATCCAGCCAGCACTGCCAGTGCTCCCCACAGTCGGCAATGTCAGTGCTCCTCACACAGCCAGTAATGCCAGTGCTCACCCCACAGCCAGCACCTCCAGTGCTCCCCATCACAGCCAGCGCTGCCAATTCTCCCACAGCCCGCACTGTCAGTGCCCCCCCCCCCACAGCCATCACTGCCCCTGCTTGCCTCACAGCCAGCGTTGCCAATTCTCCCACAGCAAGCACTGTCAGTGCCCCACCCCACAGCCAGCCCTGCCAGTGCTCCGCACAGACAGCACCGCCAGTGCTCGACCACCACATAAAGCTCTTCCAGTGCTCCCCCTCACTGCCAGCGCTGCCAATGCTCGCTACTTCCAGCACTGGCAGTGCTCACCATCTTCGCCAGCCCTGCCAGTGCTCCCCTCTCAATCATCACTGCCAGTGCTCCCCACAGCCAGCACTGCAAGTTCTTCCCTCCCAATAACCATCACTGCCAGCACTCCAACACCCAGCCAGCATTGCCAGTGCTCCCCACAGCCAGAACTGCCTGTGCACCCCCCACACAGCCAGCACAGCCAGTGTTCCCCCCACACAGACAGCACTGCCAGTGCGCCACTGCATAACCAGCACTGCCAGTGCTCCCACGCACAGCCAGCATTGCCAGTGCACCCCCAAGGCCAGCACAGCCTGTGCACCCCCCACATAGCCAGCATTGACAGTGTTCCCCACAGCCAGCACGTCCAGTGCTTCCCCTCACAGCCAGCGTTGCTAATGCTCCCCACAGACAACGCTGTCAATGCTCCCCATAGCCAGCACTGCCAGTGCTCCCCTCACATCAACAGTCCGAGTGCTCCTCCACATCCAGCACAGCCTGTGCTCCCCACAGCCAGCACAGCCAGTGCTCCCCGCAACGCCAGCACTGCCAGTGCTCCACCCACAGCCAGCACTGCCAGTACTCCCCCCACAGCCAGCACTGCCAGTGCTCTCCCCACATCAAGCACTGCCAGTGTTCCCCCACAGCCAGCACTGTCAGTGCATCCCCACAGCGAGCACTGCCAGTGCTCACCCCACACAACCAGGACTGTCAGTGCCCCCCCCCCACAGCCAGCACTGTCAGTGCACCGCCACACCGCCAGCACTGTCAGTGCTCCCTCCACACAGCCAGCACTGTCAGTACTACCCCCAACAGACAGCACTGTCAGTGCTCCCCCCACACATCCAGCACTGTCAGTGCCCCCCACACAGCCAGCACAGTCAGTGATCCCCACACAGCCAGCACTGCCAGTGCTCCCACCACACAGCCAGCACTGTCAGTGCTCCCTCCACACAGCCAGCACTGTCAGTGCTCCCACCACACAGCCAGCACTGTCAGTGCTCCCTCCACACAGCCAGTACTGTCAGTGCTCCCACCACACTGCCAGCACTGTCAGTGCTCCTCCACAGAGCCAGCACTGTCAGTGCTCCCCGACACAGCCAGCACTGTCTGTGCTCCCACCACACAGCCAGCACTGACAGTGCTCCCCACACAGCCAGCACTGTCAGTGCTCCCCGACACAGCCAGCACTGTCTGTGCTCCCACCACACAGCCAGCACTGACAGTACCCCCCCTTTGCCAACGCTCCCCCAGAGCCGCACCCCTACCACAGCCAGCACTTCCAGTGCTACAGTCCTCCCACATCCCGCACTTCCAGTGCTCCCCAGAGCCAGCATTGCCAGTGCTCCCCATCCAGCCAGCACAGCCTGTGCTTCCGCACCGCCAGCACTGCCAGTGCTCCTCACAGCCAACAATGTCAGTGCTCCCACACAGCCAGCAATGCCAGTGCTCCCACAGCAAGCACTGTCAGTGCACCCACCACACAGCCAGCACTGCCAGTGCTCCCACACAGCCAGCAATGCCAGTGCTCCCACAGCCAGCACTGCCAGCGCTCCAACACCCAGCCAGCTTTGCCAGTGCTCCCCACAGCCAGAACTGCCTGTGCACCCCCCACACAGCCAGCACTGCCAGTGTTCCCCCACACAGTCAGCACTGCCATTGCTCCCCCTACAGCCAGCACTGCGAGTGCTCCCCCACAGCCAGCACTGCCAGTCCTCCCCAAACAGCCAGCACTGCCAGTTCCCCCCCACACAGCCAGCACTGCCTGTGGTCCCTACTGCCAGCACTGTCAGTCCTCATCCCCACAGCCAGCACTGCCAGTGCTCTCCCTACACAACCAGCACTGGCAGTGCCCACCACACAGCCAGCACTGTCAGTGCTCCCACCACATAGCGAGCAATGTCAGTGCTCCCCGCACAGCCAGCACTGTCTGTGCTCCCCCCAACAGACAGCATTGGCAGTGCTCCCACCACACGGCCAGCACCGTCAGTGCTCCCCCACACAGCCAGCACTGTCAGTGCTCCCCACAGCCAACACTGTCAGTGCTCCCACCACACAGCCAGCACTGTCAGTGCTCCCCTCACACAGCCATCACTGTCAGTGCTCCCCACAGCCAGAACTGTCAGTGCACCCACCACACAGCCAGCACTGTCAGTGCTCCCCACACAGCAGAACTGCCTGTGCACCCCCCACACAGCCAGCACTGCCAGTATTCCCCCTTACAGCCAGCGCTGCTAATGCTCCACGACAGCCGGCACAGCCTGTGCTCCCCACAGGCAGCACTGCCAGTGCTCCCCTAGTATCCAGCACTGCCAGTGCTCCCGCAGCCAGCACTGCCAGTGCTCCCCGCACCGCCAGCACTGACAGTGCTCCACCCACAGCCAGCACCGCTAAGTACACCCCCACAGCCAGCACTTCCAGTGCTCTCCCCACATCTAGCACTGCCAGTGCTCCCCACTGCCAGCAATGTCAGTGCACCCCCACAGCGAGCACAGCCAGTGCTCACCCCACACAACCAGCACTGTCAGTGCCCCCCACCCCCACAGCCAGCACTGTCAGTGCTCCCACCACACAGCCAGCACTGTCAGTGCACGCTACACACAGCCAGCACTGTCAGTGCTCCCACCACACAGCCAGCACTGTCAGTACTACCCCCAACAGACAGCACTGTCAGTGCTCCCACCACACGGTCAGCACTGCCAGTGCTCCCCACACACAGCCAGCACTGCCAGTGCTCTCCCCACATCTAGCACTGCCAGCGCTCCCCACAGCCAGCACTGTCTGTACACCCCCACAACGATCACTGCCAGTGCTCAACCCACACAACCAGCACTGTCAGTGCACCCCCACAGCGAGCACTGCCAGTGCTCACCCCACACAACCAGCACTGTCAGTGCTCCCACCGCACGGCCAGCACTGTCATTGCTCCCACCACACGGCCAGCACTGCCAGTGCTCCCCACACAGGCATCATTGGCAGTGCTCCCACCACACATCCAGAACTGTCAGTGCTCCCCCACACAGCCATCACTGTCAGTACTACCCCCAACAGACAGCACTGTCAGTGTTCCCACCACACAGCCAGCAATGCCAGTGCTCCCACAGCCAGCACTGTCAGTACACCCCCACAATGATTACTGCCAGTGCTCATCCCACACAACCAGCACTGTCAGTGCACCACCACAGCGTCCACTGCCAGTGCTCACCCCACACAACCAGCACTGTTAGTGCTCCCACCACACAGCCAGCACTGTCAGTGCTCCCACCACACGGCCAGCACTGCCAGTGCTCCCCACACAGGCAGCATTGGCAGTGCTCCCACCACACATCCAGAACTGTCAGTGCTTCCCCACACGGCCAGCACTGCCAGTGCTCCCCAGACAGGCAGCAATCGCAGTGCTCCCACCACACATCCAGAACTGTCAGTGCTCCCCACACACACCCAGCACTGCCAGTGCTCAACCGCACTACCAGCACTTCCAGTGCTCCCCCACAGCATGCACTGCAAGTGCTCCCCACAGCCAGCACTGTCAGTGCTCCCACCGCACAGCTAGCCCTGTCAGTGCTCCCCAACACAGCAATCACTGTCAGTGCTCCCACCACACAGCCAGCACGGTCAGTGCATCCTACACACAGCCAGCACTGTCAGTGCTCCCACCACACAGCCAGCACTGTCAGTACTACCCCCAACAGACAGCACTGTCTGTGCTCCCACCACACGGTCAGCACTGCCACTGCTCCCCACACACAGCCAGCACTGCCAGTGCTCTCCCCACATCTAGCACTGCCAGCGCTCCTCACAGCCAGCACTGTCTGTACATAGAACATAGAACATAGAACATAGAAAATACAGCACAGAACAGGCCCTTCGGCCCACGATGTTATGCCGAACCTTTGTCCTAGATTAATCATAGATTATCATTGAATTTACAGTGCAGAAGGAGGCCATTCGGCCCCCCGAGTCTGCACCAGCTCTTGGAAAGAGCACCCTACCCAAACTCAACACCTCCACCCAACACCAAGGGCAATTTGGACATTAAGGGCAATTTATCATTGGCCAATTCACCTAACCCGCACATCTTTGGACTGTGGGAGGAAACCGGAGCACCCGGAGGAAACCCACGCAGACACGGGGAGGACGTGCAGACTCCGCACAGACAATGACCCAAGCCGGAA
The DNA here is from genome assembly GCF_047496885.1 of Scyliorhinus torazame. Lineage (NCBI taxonomy): Eukaryota > Metazoa > Chordata > Chondrichthyes > Carcharhiniformes > Scyliorhinidae > Scyliorhinus > Scyliorhinus torazame. The sequence goes on from NC_092726.1 coordinate 109,367,592, forward strand.
TCGAACCTGGGACCATGGATCTGTGAAGCAATTGTGCTATCCACAATGCTACCGTGCTGCCCTTAAGAACAAATAAATCTACACTATATCATTTTCCCGTAATCCATGTACCTATCCAACAGCTGCTTGAAGGTCCCTAATGTTTCCGACTCAACTACTTCCACAGGCAGTGCATTCCATGCCCCCACTACTCTCTGGGTAACGAACCTACCTCTGATATCCCTCCTATATCTTCCACCTTTCACCTTAAATTTATGTCCCCTTGTAATGGTGTGTTCCACCTGGGGAAAAAGTCTCTGACTGTCTACTCTATGTATTCCCCTGATCATCTTATAAACCTCTATCAAGTCGCCCCTCATCCTTCTCCGCTCTAATGAGAAAAGGCCTAGCACCCTCAAACTTTCCTCGTAAGACCTACTCTCCATTCCAGGCAACATCCTGGTAAATCTTCTTTGCACCTTTTCCAGAGCTTCCACATCCTTCCTAAAATGAGGCGACCAGAACTGTACACAGTACTCCAAATGTGGCCTTACCAAAGTTTTGTACAGCTGCATCATCACCTCACGGCTCTTAAATTCAATCCCTCTGTTAATGAACGCGAGCACACCATAGGCCTTCTTCACAGCTCTATCCACTTGAGTGGCAACTTTCAAAGATGTATGAACATAGACCCCAAGGTCTCTCTGCTCCTCCACAATGCCAAGAACTCTACCGTTAACCCTGTATTCCGCATTCATATTTGTCCTTCCAAAATGGACAACCTCACACTTTTCAGGGTTAAACTCCATCTGCCACTTCTCAGCCCAGCTCTGCATCCTATCTATGTCTCTTTGCAGCCGACAACAGCCCTCCTTACTATCCACAACTCCACCAATCTTCGTATCGTCTGCAAATTTACTGACCCACCCTTCAACTCCCTCATCCAAGTCATTAATGAAAATCACAAACAGCAGAGGACCCAGAACTGATCCCTGCGGTACACCACTAGTAACTGGGATCCAGGCTGAATATTTGCCATCCACCACCACTCTCTGACTTCTATCGGTTAGCCAGTTCGTTATCCAACTGGCCAAATTTCCCACTATCCCATGCCTCCTTACTTTGTGCAGAAGCCTACCATGGGGAACTTTATCAAATGCCTTACTAAAATCCATGTACACTACATCCACTGCTTTACCTTCATCCACATGCTTCGTCACCTCCTCAAAGAATTCAGTAAGATTTGTAAGGCAAGACCTACCCCTCACAAATCCGTGCTGACTATCCCTAATCAAGCAGTGTCTTTCCAGATGCTCAGAAATCCTATCCTTCAGTACCCTTTCCATTACTTTGCCTACCACCGAAGTAAGACTAACTGGCCTGTAATTCCCAGGGTTATCCCTAGTTCCTTTTTTGAACAGGGGCACGACATTCGCCACTCTCCAATCCCCTGGTACCACCCCTGTTGACAGTGAGGACGAAAAGATAATTGCCAACGGCTCTGCAATTTCATCTCTTGCTTCCCATAGAATCCTTGGATATATCCCGTCAGGCCCGGGGCTCTTGTCTATCCTCAAGTTTTTCAAAATGCCCAACACATCTTCCTTCCTAACAAGTATTTCCTCGAGCTTACCAATCTGTTTCACACTGTCCTCTCCAACAATATCGCCCCTCTCATTTGTAAATACAGAAGAAAAGTACTCATTCAAGACCTCTCCTATCTCTTCAGACTCAATACACAATCTCCCGCTATTGTCCTTGATCGGACCTACCCTCGCTCTAGTCATTCTCATATTTCTCACATATGTGTAAAAGGCCTTGGGGTTTTCTTTGATCCTACCCGCCAAAGATTGTTCATGCCCTCTCTTAGCTCTCCTAATCCCTTTCTTCAGTTCCCTCCTGGCTATCTTGTATCCCTCCAATGCCCTGTCTGAACCTTGTTTCCTCAGCCTTACATAAGTCTCCTTTTTCCTCTTAACAAGACATTCAACCTCTCTTGTCAACCATGGTTCCCTCACTCGACCATCTCTTCCCTGCCTGACAGGGACATACATATCAAGGACACGTAGCACCTGTTCCTTGAACAAGTTCCACATTTCACTTGTGTCCTTCCCTGCCAGCCTATGTTCCCAACTTATGCACTTCAATTCTTGTCTGACAACATCGTATTTACCCTTCCCCCAATTGTAAACCTTGCCCTGTTGCACGTACCTATCCCTCTCCATTACTAAAGTGAAAGTCACAGAATTGTGGTCACTATCTCCAAAATGCTCCCCCACTAACAAATCTATCACTTGCCCTGGTTCATTACCCAGTACTAAATCTAATATTGCCCCTCCTCTGGTTGGACAATCTACATACTGTGTTAGAAAAGCTTCCTGGACACACTGCACAAACACCACCCCATCCAAACTATTTGATCTAAAGAGTTTCCACTCAATATTTGGGAAGTTAAAGTCGCCCATGACTACTACCCTATGACTTCTGCACCTTTCCAAAATCTGTTTCCCAATCTGTTCCTCCACATCTCTGCTACTATTGGGGGGCCTATAGAAAACTCCTAACAAGGTGACTGCTCCTTTCCTATTTCTGACTTCAACCCATACTACCTCAATAGGGTGATACTCCTCGAAATGCCTTTCTGCAGCTGTTATACTATCTCTAATTAATAATGCCACCCCCCCCCCACCTCTTTTACCACCCTCCCTAATCTTATTGAAACATCTATACCCAGGGACCTCCAACAACCATTTCTGCCCCTCTTCTATCCAAGTTTCCGTGATGGCCACCACATCGTAGTCCCAAGTACCGATCCATGCCTTAAGTTCACCCACCTTATTCCTGATGCTTCTTGCTACTTGCTACACCCCCCACAGCGAGCACTGCCAGTGCTCACCCCACACAACCAGCACTGTCAGTGCTCCCACCACACAGCCAGCACTGTCAGTGCTCCCACCGCACGGCCAGCACTTTCATTGCTCACACCACACGGCCAGCACTGCCAGTGCTCCCCACACAGGCAGCATTGGCAGTGCTCCCCACAAAGCCAGCACTGCCAGTGCTCTCCCCACATCTAGCACTGCCAGTGCTCCCCACAGCCAGCACTGTCAGTACACCCCCACAATGATCACTGCCAGTGCTCATCCCACACAACCAGCACTGTCAGTGCCCCAACACAGCGTGCACTGCGAGTGCTCACCCCACACAACCAGCACTGTTAGTGCTCCCACCACACAGCCAGCATTGTCAGTGCATCCCCACACAGCCAGCACTGCCAGTGCTCCTCCCACACAGGCAGCATTGGCAGTGCTCCCACCACACATCCAGAACTGTCAGTGCTCCCCCACACAGCCAGCACTGTCAGTGCTCTCCCCACATCTAGCACTGCCAGTGCACCACCACAGCCAGCACTGTCAGTGCTCCCCCACGTCCAGCACTGCCAGTGCTCCCCCTCACAGCCAGCACTGCCAGTGCTCCCCCTCACAGCCAGGGCTGCCATTGCTTCCCCACACCCAGCACTGCCATCAACATTCCAAGTGCTCCTCCCACAGCCAGCACTTCCATTGGTCCCCCCACAGCCAGCACTGCCAGTGCTCCCACCACTTTGCCAGCACTGACTGTGCTCCCCCCATTGCCAGCGCTCCCCAGAGCCACACCCCTACCACAGCCAGCACTTCCATTGGTCCCCCCCACAGCCAGCACTGCCAGTGCTCCCACCACTTAGCCAGCACTGACAGTGCTCCCCCCATTGCCAGCGCTCCCCAGAGCCACACCCCTACCACAGCCAGCGCTGCCATTGCTACAGTCCTCCCACATCCAGCACGGCAAGTGCTCCCCCAGAGCCAGCATTGCCAGTGCTCCCTATCCAGCCAGCACTGCCAGTGCTCCCCACAGTCGGCAATGTCAGTGCTCCTCACACAGCCAGTAATGCCAGTGCTCACCCCACAGCCAGCACCTCCAGTGCTCCCCATCACTGCCAGCGCTGCCAATTCTCCCACAGCCCGCACTGTCAGTGACCCCCACAGCCATCACTGCCCCTGCTTGCCTCACAGCCAGCGTTGCCAATTCTCCCACAGCAAGAACTGTCAGTGCCCCACCCCACAGCCAGCACTGCCAGTGCTCCCCACAGACAGCACCGCCAGTGCTCGACCACCACATAAAGCTCTTCCAGTGCTCCCCCTCACTGCCAGCGCTGCCAATGCTCCCTACTTCCAGCATTGGCAGTGCTCACCATCTTCGCCAGCCCTGCCAGTGCTCCCCACAGACAGCACCGCCAGTGCTCGACCACCACATAAAGCTCTTCCAGTGCTCCCCCTCACTGCCAGCGCTGCCAATGCTCCTTACTTCCAGCATTGGCAGTGCTCACCATCTTCGCCAGCCCTGCCAGTGCTCCCCTCTCAATCATCACTGCCAGTGCTCCCCACAGCCAGCACTGCAAGTTCTCCCCTCCCAATAACCATCACTGCCAGCGCTCCAACACCCAGCCAGCATTGCCAGTGCTCCCCACAGCCAGAACTGCCTGTGCACCCCCCACACAGCCAGCACTGCCAGTGTTCCCCCCACACAGACAGCACTGCCAGTGCGCCCCTGCATAACCAGCACTGCCAGTGCTCCCACACACAGCCAGCATTGCCAGTGCACCCCCAAGGCCAGCACAGCCTGTGCACCCCCCACATAGCCAGCATTGACAGTGCTCCCCACAGCCAGCACTTCCAGTGCTACCCCTCACAGCCAGCGTTGCTAATGCTCCCCACAGACAACGCTGCCAATGCTCCCCATAGCCAGCACTGCAAGTGCTCCCCTCACATCAACACTCCTAGTGCTCCTCCACAGCCAGCACAGCCTGTGCTCCCCACAGCCAGCAGTGCCAGTGCTCCCCGCAACGCCAGCACTGCCAGTGCTCCACCCACAGCCAGCACTGCCAGTACTCCCCCCACAGCCAGCACTGCCAGTGCTCTCCCCACATCAAGCACTGCCAGTGTTCCCCCACAGCCAGCACTGTCAGTGCATCCCCACAGCGAGCACTGCCAGTGCTCACCCCACACAACCAGCACTGTCAGTGCCCCCCACAGCCAGCACTGTCAGTGCTCCCACCACATAGCCAGCACTGTCAGTGCTCCCCACACAGCCAGCACTGTCAGTGCTCACCCCACAGCCAGTACTTCCAGTGCTCCCCCTCACAGCCAGCGCTGCCAATGCTCCCTACTGCCAGCACTGCCAGTGATCACCATCTTAGCCAGCCCTACCAGTGCTCCCCTTTCAATCATCACTGCCAGTGCTACCCACAGCCAGCACTGCAATTTCTCCCCTTCCAATAACCATCACTGCCAGCGCTCCAACACCCAGCCAGCATTGCCAGTGCTCCCCACAGCCAGAACTGCCTCTGCACCCCACACACAGCCAGCACTGTCAGTGCGCCCCCGCATAACCAGCACTGCCAGTGCTCCCAGACACAGCCAGCATTGCCAGTGCACCCCCCATGCCAGCACAGCCTGTGCACCCCCACATAGCCAGCATTGACAGTGCTCCCCACAGCCAACACTTCCAGTGATCCACCTCACAGCCAGCGCTGCTAATGATCCACACAGACAACCTGCCAATGCTCCCGCCACGGCCAGCACTGCCAGTGCTCCCCATCACATCAACACTCCTAGTGCTCCCCCCACAGCCAGCACTGCCAGTGCTCCCCACAGACAGCACTGCCAGTGCTCCCCTAGTATCCAGCACTGCCAGTGCTCCCCACAGCCAGCACTGCAAGTGCTCCCCGCAACGCCAACACTGCCAGTGCTCCACCCACAGCCAGCACTGCCAGTACTACCCCCACATCAGCACTGCCAGTGCTCCCACAGCCAGCACGTCCAGTGCTCTGCCCACAGCCAGCACTGCCAGTACTCCCGCCACAGCCAAAACTGCCAGTGCTGTACCGCACTCCCAGCACTTCCAGTGCTCCCCGCATCCTGCAGTGCCAGTGCCCACCCCAGCGCCAGCACAGTCTGTGCTCCACCGCACAGCCAGCACCGCCAGTGCTCTACCGCAAAGCCAACACTGCCAGTGATCCCCTGGTATCCAGCACTGCCAGTGCTACCCGCAACGCCAACACTGCCAGTGCTCCACCCACAGCCAGCACTGCCAGTACTCCCCCACAGTCAGCACTGCCAGTGCTCCACCGCACTGCCAGCACTTACAGTGCTGCCCCTCACATCCATCACTGCCAGTGCTCCCACGTCCAGCACGTCCAGTGCTCTGCCCACAGCCAGCACTGACAGTACTCTAGCCACTGACAACACTGCCAGTGCTGTACCGCACTGCCAGCACTTCCAGTGCTCCCCACATCCAACACTGCCAGTGCCCATCCCAGCGCCAGCACTGTCTGTTCTTCCCCTCCACATCCAGCACTGCCAATGCCCCCCACAGACAGAACTGCCGGTGCTGTCCCCAGAGCCAGCACTGCCAGTGCTTCACCCACAGCCAACGCAGCCAGTGCGCCCCCACCACATCCAGCACTGCCCGTGCTCCCCAACTCCCCCACAGTAGGCACTGCAAGTGCTCCCCACTCCCCCACAACGAGCGCTGCCAGTGCACCAACCACAACGAGCGCTGCCTGTGCTCCCCACAGCCAGCACTGCCAGTGCTTCCACAGCAAGATCTGCCAGTGCTACTCCCAGAACCAGCACAGTCAGTGCTCCCCACAGCCAGCACTGTCAGTGCTCACACACATACATAACTGGCAATGTTACCCCCCCAAGGCCAGCACTGACAGTGCTATCTTCCACAGCCAGCACTGCCAGTGCTACCCAGCGCACCGCAGCCAGCACTGCCAGTGCTCCCCAACAGCCAGCACTGCCAGTGCTCACCCATAGCCATTCCTGCCAGTGCTCTCACACACAGCCAGCACTGTCAGTGCTCCCACAGCTAGCACTGTCAGTGCCCCCCTCACAGACAGCACTGCCAGTGTTCCCCACATCCAGCACTGCCGACGCATCCCCACAGCCTGCACTGCCAGTGCACTCACCGCCCCATAACCAGCACTGCCAGTGCTCCCACACAGGGCCAGCACTGCCCGTGCACCCCCACACAGCCAGCATTGCCAGTGCTCCATCTACAGCGAAAGCACTGCCAGAGCTCCCCAAGGCAAGCATTGCCAGTGCTCCCTACAGCCAGCACTGCCACTGCTCGACCACAACCAGCACTGTCAGTGCTCCCCCCACATCCAGCATTGCCAGTGCACCCCCTCAGCCAGCACTGTCAGTGCTCCCCCTCACATCCTGCACTGCCAGTGCTCCACCACCACTGAGCCAGCACTGCCAGTGCTCCCCTCCACTGAGCCATCACTTCCAGTGCTCCCTACACATACTACACTGCCTGTGCCCCCCAGGCCTCCAAAGCCAGCACTGCCAGTGCTCCCACAACACACAGCCATCACTGCCAATGCACCCCACAGTCACCACTGCCAGTGTTCCCCACTCCCACACTACGAGCGCTGCCAGTGCTCCCCACAGCCAGCACTGCCAGTGCCCAACTGCCAGTGCCCACCCCCACAGCCAGCAATTCCAGTGCCTACCACCACAGCAAGCACTGCCTGTGCTCCCCCCACAGCCAGAACAACCAGTGCCCCCTAGAGCCATCACTGCCAGTGAACCCCAAAGCCAGCACTGCCTGTGCTCCCACCCCCCACAGCCACCACTGGCATGTGCTCCGCACTCCCCCACAACGAGCGCTGCCAGTGCTCCCCACAGCCAGCACTGCCAGTGCTCCACCCCCAAATCCAGCACTGCCAATGATCCCACCCCCTCCGCCAGCACTGCCAGTGATCCACCCACAGCAAGCGCTGGTAGTGCTCCACTCCACAGGTAGCACTGCCAGCGCTCCCCTCCACATAGCCAGAACTGCCAGTGCTCCCCTCCCACACGACAGCACTGCCAGCGCTCCCCACAGCCAGCCCTGCCAGTGCTCCCCACAGCCAGCACTGCCAGTGCTCCCCACCGCCAGCACTGCCAGTGCTCCCAACGCCACCACTTGTAGTTCTCCCCTCCACAGATAGCACTGCCAGTGCTCCCCACAGCCAGCACTACCAGTGCTGCCCCACTCATACAGCACTTCCAGTGCTACACCCCACACCTCCAGCACTGCCAGTGCTCTCCTCACAGCCAGCGCTGCAAGGGAACCCCCACAGTCTGCCCTGACAAGTCTCCCCACAAACCAGCACTGCCAGTGTTCCCCCAACAGCCAGCACTGCCAGTGCTTCCCACACACATCCAGCACTGCCAGTGCTCCCCACAGACAGCACTGCTAGTGCGCCTCCTACAGCCAGCACTGCCAGTGTCATCAACACAGCCAGCACTGGCAGTGCTCCCCCTACAGCGAAAGCACTGCCAGTGCTCCCCACAGCCTTCATTGCCAGTGCTCCCCCTACAGCCAGCACGGCCAGTGCTCCCACAGCCAGCACTGCCACTGCTCGACCACAACCAGCACTGCCAGTTCACCCCACAGCCAGACCTGCCAGTGCTCCGCAGCCACAGCCAGCATTGCCTGTGCTGCCCATCCAGCCAGAACTGCCAGTGGTCCCCATTGCCAGTGCTTCCCCCACAGCCAGCACTGCCAGTGCTCTTCCCATTGCCAGCGTTCCCCCAGAGCCAACATTGCCAGTGCCCCCGCCCACAACCAGCGCTTACAGTTCTCCACCCACAGCCAGCACTTTTAGTGCTCCCCCACACAACCAGTACTGCCAGTGCTCCCCACAGCCAGCCCTCCCTCCCCTTCAGCCATCAGTGCCAGTGCTTTACCCACAGGGCCAGAACTGCCAGTGCCCCCCCAACACAGCCAGCACTGCCCGTGGTGCCGTGCACCCACATCCAACACTGCCAGTGCTCCCCACAGACAGCACTGCCAGTGCTCCACCCGCAGCCAGCACTGCCAATGCTCCCCACCGACAGCACTGCCAGTATACCCCCACAGCCAACACTCTGGTGCTCTCCACATCGCCAGTGCTCCCCGCAAGGCCAGCATTGGCAGTACTCACCCACAGCCAGCGCTCCCGCCGCCACAGCCAGCAGTGCCGGTCCCCCCCTGCTCCCCACAGCCAGCACTGTCAGTGCTCCCGTCCACCCACATCGAGCACTGCCAGTTCGCCCCATCCAGCCAGCACTGCCAATGCTCCCCACCGACAGCACTGCCAGTATACCCCCACAGCCAACACCGCCGGTGCTCTCCACATCGCCAGTGCTCCCCACTGCCAGCCGTGCCAGTGCTCCCCGCAGCCATCACTGCCAGTGCACCCACACCCAGCCAGAACGGCCAGTGCACCCGCCACAATCAGCACTGTCAGTGCTCCCCACAGCCGGCTGTGCCAGTGCTCCCACGCATCCATCACTGCCAGTGCTCCCCATTCAGCCAGAACTGCCAGTGCTCCTGCCCACAACCAGAAAGCCAGTGCTCCCACAGCCAGCACTGCCAGTGCTCCACCCACAGACAGCACTGCCAGTGCTCCCCTCCATACAGCCAGCACTGCCAGTGCTCCCCACAGCCATCCCTCCCTCCTCCACAGCCATCACTGCCAGTGCTTCCCCCACACGGCCAGCACTGCCAGTGCTCCCGTCCACCCACAGCCAGCCCTGCCAGTGCTCACCAACGACAGCCAGCATTGCCTGTGCTCCCCTCATCCAGCCAGCAGTGCCAGTGGTCCCCATTGCCAGTGCTACCCCCACAACCAGAATTGTCTGTGCTCCCCTCGTCCAGCCAGCACTGCCAGTGCTCCTACCCATCGCCTGCTTTCCCTCAGATTCACCTCTGCCAGTGCTCCGGCCCACAACCAGCACTTCCAGTGCGCTCCACAGCCAGCAATGCTAGTGCTCCCCCACAGCCAGCAGTGCCCGTGCTCCCTCATCCAGCCAGCACTGCCGGTGCACAAGCCACCGGAAGCACTGCCAGTGCTCCCACAGCCAGCACTTCCAGTGCTCCCCACACAGCCAGCACTAACAGTGCTCCCCCCACAGCCAGCACTGCCAGGCCCCCCACACAGCCACCGCTGCAAGTGCACCGCCACAGTCTGCACTGCCAAACCTCCCCGCAACCAGCACTGCCAGTGTTCCCCACACAGACAGCACTGCCAGTGCCGTCCACAGCCAGCACTGTCAGTGCTCCCTACACACATGCAGCACCGCCAGTCCTCCCCACAGCCAGCACTGCCAGTGCTCATCACACAGTCAGCACTGCCTGTGCCCCCCAAATCCAGCACTGGCATTGGTCCCCTCCACAGCAACACTGCCAATTTTCCACCCACAGACATCACTGCCAGTGCTCCCCACAGCCATCCCTCCCTCCCCCACAGCCAGCATTGCCAGTGCTTCCCCCACACGGACATCAACACAGCCAGCACTGACAGTGCTCCCGTCCACCCACATCCAGTATTGCCAGTGCCCCCCACAGCCAGCCCTGCCAGCGCTCCCCACCGACAGCCAGCAATGCCAGTGCTCCCCTCCATACAGCCAGCAATGCCAGTGCTCCCCACAGCCAGCCCTCCCTCCCCCACAGCCAGCATTGCCAGTGCTTCCCCCACACGGCCAGCACTGCCAGTGCCATCAACACAGCCAGCACTGCCAGTGCCCTCAACACAGCCAGCACTGGCAGTGGTACAGTCCACCCACATCCAGAACTTCCAGTGCTCCCCCACAGCCAGCAATGTCAGTGCTCCCCCACAGCCAGCAGTGCTCGTGCTCCCTCATTCAGCCAGCACTGCGAGTGGTCCCCATTGCCAGTGCTACCCCCACAGCCAACCTTGCCTGTGCTCCCCTCATCCAGCCAGCTCTAGCCATTGCCGTGTTCCCCAAGATCCACCAGTGCCACTGCTCCGGCCCACAACCAGCACTTCCAGTGCTCCGGCCCACAGCCAGCAATGCCAGTGCTCCCCCACAGCCAGCAGTGCTCGTGCTCCCTCATCCAGCCAGCACTGCCGGTGCACACCCTACCGCCAGCATTGCCAGTGCTCCCCACAGCCCGCACTTCCAGTGCACCCTACTTATCCAACACCCAGTGCTACACCCCACACAGCCAGCACTGCCAGTGCTTCCCTCACAGCCAGCTCATCCAGTGGTTCCCCACCTCCACCACACAGCCAGCACTTCCAGTGCTCCCCCACAGCCAGCAATGCCAGTGCTCCCCACAGCCAGCCCTCCCTCCTCCACAGCAAGCATTGCCAGTGCTTCCCCCACACGTCCAGCACTACCAGTGCCATCAACACAGCCAGAACTGTCAGTGCTCCCGTCCACCCCCATCCAGCACTGCCTGTGCCCCCCACAGCCAGCCCTGCCAGCGCTCCCCACCGACAGCCAGCACTGCCAGTGCTCCCACAGTCAGACCTCCCTACCCACAGCCAGCACTGCCAGTGCCTCCCCCACACGGCCTGCACTGCCAGTGCTCTCAACACAGCCAGCACTGGCAGTGCTCCCATTCCACCCAGATCCAGCGCTTCCAGTTCTCCCCCACAGCCAGCAATGCCAGTGCTCCCTCACAGCCAGCAGTGCTCGTGCTCCCTCATCCAGCCAGCACTGCCGGTGCACACCCCACCGCCAGCACTACCAGTGCTCCCAACTGCCCGCACTTCCAGTCCACCCTACTTATCCAGCACTTCCAGTGCTACACCCCACACAGCCAGCACTGCAAGTGCTCCCCTCGCAGCCAGCACATCCAGAGGTCCCCCACATCCAGCACTGCCAGTGCCCCCCACAGCCAGCCCTGCCAGCGCTCCACACCGACAGCCAGCACTGCCAGTGCTTCCACAGTCAGTCCTCCCTCCCCACAGCCAGCACTTCCAGTGCCTCCCCCACACGGCCAGCACTGCCAGTGCTCTCAACACAGCTAGCACTGGCAGAGCTCCCATTCCACCCACATCCAGCGCTTCCAGTTCTCCCCCACAGCCAGCAATGCCAGTGCTCCCTCACAGCCAGCAGTGCTCGTGCTCCCTCATCCAGCCAGCACTGCCGGTGCACACCCCACCGCCCGCACTTCCAGTGCACCCTACTTATCCAGCACTTCCAGATCTACACCCCACACAGCCAGCCCTGCAAGTGCTCCCCTCCCAGCCAGCACATCCAGTGGTCCCCCACATCCAGCACTGCCAGTGCCTCCCCCCACAGCCAGCGCTGCAAGTACAACCCCACAATCTGCACTGCCAAGCCTCCCATAATCAGCACTGCCGCTGTTCCCCCCACAGCCAGCACTTCTAGTGCGCCCTCCACAGCCAGCACTGCCAGTGCTCATCACACAGTTAGCACTGCCTGTGCCCCCCCCCCAATGCCAGCAATGGCAGTGGTCCCCTCCACTGCCAGTTTTCAACACACAGACAGCACTGCCAGTTCTCCCCTCCATACAGCCAGCACTGCCAGTGCTCCCACAGCCATCCCTCCCTCCCCCACAGCCAGCATTGCCAGTGCTTCCCCCACACGGCGAGCACTGCCAGTGCCCTGAACACAGCCAGCACTGGCAGTGCTCCCGTTCACCCACATCCAGTACTGCCAGTGCCCCCACAGACCGCCCTGCCAGCGCTCCCCACCGACAGCCAGCACTGCCAGTGCTCACCTCCATACAGCCAGCACTGCCAGTGCTCCACACAGCCAGCACTCCCTCCCCACAGCCAGCACTGCCAGTGCTTCCCCCACACGGCCAGCACTGCCAGTGCCCTCAACACAGCCAGCACTGGCAGTGCTCCCGTCCACCCACATCCAGCACTGCCAGTGCTCCACACAGACAGACCTGCCAGTGCTCCCCACCGAAAGCCAGCATTGCCAGTGCTCCCCTCATCCAGCCAGCTCTGCCAGTGCTCTACCCATTGCCTGTGTTCCCCCAGATTCACCACTGCCACTGCTCCGGTCCACAACCAGCACTTCCAGTGCTCCCCCACAGCCAACAATGCCAGTGCACCTCACAGCCAGCAGTGCTCGTGCTTCCTCATCCAGCCAGCACTGCCGGTGCACACCCGACCGCCAGCACTGCCAGTGCTCCCCACAGCCAACACTGCCAGTGCTCCCCACTTATACAGCACTTCCAGTGCTACACCCGCAGCCAGAACTGCCAGTCCTCCCGAAAGCCCAGCATTGGCAGTGCTCCTCCACAGCCAGCGCTAACTCCGCCACAGCCAGCAGGGCCAGTGCCCCCCCCACATCCAGCAGTGCCAGTACTCCCCCACACAACCAACACTGTCAGTCCACCCGTCCACATACATCCAGCTGTGCCAGTGCTCCCCATCCAGCCAGCACTGCCAATGCTCCCCCACCGACGGCACAGCCAGTATACCCCCACAACCAACACAACCGGTGCTCTCCACATCGCCAGTGCTCCCCACAGTCAGCACTGCCAGTGCTCCCTCCATACAGCCAGCACTGCCGGTGCTTCCCACACACGGCCAGCACTGCCAGTGCCCTCAACACAGCCAGCTCTGCAAGTGCTCCCGTCCACCCATATCCAGCACTGCCAGTGCTCCACCCACAGACAGCACTGCCGGTGCTCCCCTCCATACAGCCAGCACTGCCAGTGCTCCCCAAAGCCATCCCTCCCTCCCCCACAGCCATCACGGCCAGTGCTTCCCCCACACGGCCAGCACTGCCAGTGCCCTCAACACAGCCAGCAATGCCAGTGCTCCCGTTCACCCACATCCAGCATTGCCAGTGCTCCCCCACAGCCAGCCCTGCCAGTGCTCCCCACCGACAGCCAGCATTGCCTGTGCTCCCCTCATCCAGCCAGCACTGCCAGTGGTCCCCATTGCCAGTGCTACCCCCACAACCAGAATTGTCTGTGCTCCCCTCGTCAAGCCAGCACTGCCAGTGCTCTACCCATAGCCTGCTTTCCCTCAGATCCATCTCTGCCAGTGCTCCGGCCCACAACCAGCACTTCCAGTGCTCCCCACAGCCAGCAATGCCAGTGCTCTCCCACAGCCAGCAGTGCCCGTGCTCCCTCATCCAGCCAGCACTGCCGGTGCACACCCCACCGCCAGCACTGCCAGTGCTCCCCACACAGCCAGCACTGCCAGTGCTCTCCTCACAGCCAGCACATCCAGTAGTCCCCCACAGCCAGCACTGCCAGGCCCCACACACAGCCATCGCTGCAAGTACACCGCCACAGTCTGCACTGCCAAACCTCCCCACAACCAGCACTGCCAGTGTTCCCCACACAGACAGCACTGCCTGTACTCCCCACAGCCAGCACTGCCAGTGCTCATCACACAGTCAGCACTGCCTGTGCCCCCCCAAATCCAGCACTGGCATTGGTCCCCTCCACAGCAACACTGCCAGTTTTCCACCCACAGACATCACTGCCAGTGCCCCCTCCATACAGCCAGCACTGCCAGTGCTCCCCACAGCCAGACCTCCCTCCCACACAGCCAGCATTACCAGTGCTTCCCCACACGGCTAGCACTGCCAGTGCCATCAACATAGCCAGCACTGCCAGTGCCATCAACACAGCCAGCACTGCCAGTGCTCCCGTCCACCCACATCCAGTACTGCCAGTACCCCACCCCACAGCCAGCCCTGCCAGCGCTCCCCACCGACAGCCAGCAATGCCAGTGCTCCCCTCCATACAGCCAGCACTGCCAGTGCTCCCCACAGCCAGCCCTCCCTCCCCACAGCCAGCACTGCCAGTGCCTCCCCCACACGGCCAGCACTGCCAGTGCCCTCAACACAGCCAGCACTGGCAGTGCTCCCGTCCACCCACATCCAGAACTGCCAGTGCTCCCCACAGACAGACCTGCCGGTGCTCCCCACCGAAAGCCAGCATTGCCTGTGCTTCCGTCATCCAGCCACCACTGCGAGTGGTCCCCATTGCCAGTGCTACCCCCACAACCAACCTTGCCTGTTCTCCCCTCATCCAGCCAGCTCTGTCAGTGCTCTAGCCATTGCCGTGTTCCCCAAGATCCACCACTGCCACTGCTCCGGCCCACAACCAGCACTTCCAGTGCTCCCCCACAGCCAGCAATGCCAGTGCTCCCCACAGCCAGCAGTGCTCGTGCTCCCTCATCCAGCCAGCACTGCCGGTGCACACCCCACAGCCAGCACTGCCAGTGCTCCCCACACAGCCAGCACTGCCAGTGCTCCCCTCACAGCCAGCACATCCAGTAGTCCCCCACAGCCAGCACTGCCAGGCCCCACACACAGCCATCGCTGCAAGTACACCGCCACAGTCTGCACTGCCAAACCTCCCCACAACCAGCACTGCCAGTGTTCCCCACACAGACAGCACTGCCTGTACTCCCCACAGCCAGCACTGCCAGTGCTCATCACACAGTCAGCACTGCCTGTGCCCCCCCAAATCCAGCACTGGCATTGGTCCCCTCCACAGCAACACTGCCAGTTATCCACCCACAGACATCACTGCCAGTGCCCCCTCCATACAGCCAGCACTGCCAGTGCTCCCCACAGCCAGACCTCCCTCCCACACAGCCAGCATTACCAGTGCTTCCCCCACACGGCTAGCACTGCCAGTGCCATCAACATAGCCTGCACTGCCAGTGCCATCAACACAGCCAGCACTGCCAGTGCTCCCGTCCACCCACATCCAGTACTGCCAGTACCCCCCCCCCCCACAGCCAGCCCTGCCAGCGCTCCCCACCGACAGCCAGCAATGCCAGTGCTCCCCTCCATACAGCCAGCACTGCCAGTGCTCCCCACAGCCAGCCCTCCCTCCCCACAGCCAGCACTGCCAGTGCCTCCCCCACACGGCCAGCACTGCCAGTGCCCTCAACACAGCCAGCACTGGCAGTGCTCCCGTCCACCCACATCCAGAACTGCCAGTGCTCCCCACAGACAGACCTGCCGGTGCTCCCCACCGAAAGCCAGCATTGCCTGTGCTTCCATCATCCAGCCACCACTGCGAGTGGTCCCCATTGCCAGTGCTACCCTCACAACCAACCTTGCCTGTGCTCCCCTCATCCAGCCAGCTCTGTCAGTGCTCTAGCCATTGCCGTGTTCCCCAAGATCCACCACTGCCACTGCTCCGGCCCACAACCAGCACTTCCAGTGCTCCCCCACAGCCAGCAATGCCAGTGCTCCCAACAGCCATCAGTGCTCGTGCTCCCTCATCCAGCCAGCACTGCTGGTGCACACCCCACCGCCAGCATTGCCAGTGCTCCCCACAGCCCGCACTTCCAGTGCACCCTACTTATCCAGCACCCAGTGCGACACCCCAGACAGCCAGCACTGCCAGTGCTCCCCTCACAGCCAGCACATCCAGTGGCCCCTACATCCAGCACTGCCAGTGCCCCCCACAGCCAGCACTTCCAGTGCTCCTCACAGCCAGCAATGCCAGTGCTCCTCAACAGCTCCCCTCCCTCCTCCACAGCCAGCATTGCCAGTGCTTCCCCACACGTCCAGCTCTGCCAGTGCCATCAACACAGCCAGAACTGCCAGTGCTCCCGTCCACCCCCATCCAGCACTGCCTGTGCCCCCCCCACAGACAGACCTGCCAGCGCTCCCCACCGACAGCCATCTCTGCCAGTGCTCCCACTGTCAGCCCTCCCTCCCCACAGCCAGCACTGCCAGTGCCTCCCCCACACGGCCAGCACTGACAGTGCACTCAACACAGCCAGCACTGGCAGTGCTCCCATTCCACCCACATCCAGCGCTTCCAGTGCTCCCCAAAGCCAGCAATGCCAGTGCTCCCACAGCCAGCAGTGCTCGTGCTCCCTCATCCAGCCAGCACTGCCGGTGCACACCCCACCGCCAGCACTGCCAGTGCTCCCCACAGCCAGCACTTCCAGTGCACCCTACTTATCCAGCACTTCCAGTGCTACACCACCCACACAGCCAGAACTGCAAGTGCTCCCCTCACAGCCAGCACATCCAGTGGTCTCCCACATCCAGCACTGCCAGTGCCTCCCCCCACAGCCAGCGCTGCAAGTGCAACCCCACAATCTGCACTGCTAAGCCTCCCACAATCAGCACTGCCGCTGTTCCCCCACAGCCAGCACTGCTAGTGCGCCCTCCACAGCCAGCACTGCCAGTGCTCATCATACAGTTAGCACTGCCTGTGCCCCCCCCAATGCCAGCACTGGAAGCGGTCCCCTCCACTGCCAGTCTTCAACACACAGACAGCACTGCCAGTGCTCCCCTCCATACAGCCAGCACTGCCAGTGCTCCCACAGCCAGCCCTCTCTCCCCACAGCCAGCAATGCCAGTGCTTCCCCCACACGGCCAGCACTGCCAGTGCCCTGAACACAGCCAGCACTGGCAGTGCTCCCGTCCACCCACATCAAGTACTGCCAGTGCCCCCCACAGCCAGCCCTGCCAGCGCTCCCCACCGACAGCCAGCACTGCCAGTGCTCACCTCAATACAGCCAGCACTGCCAGTGCTCCACACAGCCAGCCCTCCCTCCCCACAGCCAGCACTGCCAGTGCTTCCCCCACACGGCCAGCACTGCCAGTTCCCTCAACACAGCCAGCACTGGCAGTGCTCCCGTCCACCCACATCCAGCACTGCCAGTGCTCCACACAGACAGACCTGCCAGTGCTCCCCACCGAAAGCCAGCATTGCCTGTGCTCCCCTCATCCAGCCAGCTCTGCCAGTGCTCTACCCATTGCCTGTGTTCCCCCAGATCCACCACTGCCAGTGCTCCGGCCCACAACCAGCACTTCCAGTGCTCCCCCACAGCCAACAATGCCAGTGCACCCCACAGCCAGCAGTGCTCGTGCTTCCTCATCCAGCCAGCACTGCCCGTGCACACCTGACCGCCAGCACTGCCAGTGCTCCCCACAGCCAGCACTGCCAGTGCTCCCCACTTATACAGCACTTCCAGTGCTCCACCCACAGCCAGCACTGCTAGTCCTTCCGAAAGCCCAGCATTGGCAGTGCTCCTCCACAGCCAGCGCTCACTCCGCCACAGCCAGCAGTGCCAGTGCCCCCCCGCATCCAGCAGTGCCAGTACTCCCCCCACACAACCAGCACTGTCAGTGCTCCCGTCCACATACATCCAGCTATGCCAGTGCTCCCCATCCAGCCAGCACTGCCAATGCTCCCCACCGACAGCACAGCCAGTATACCCCCGACAACCAACACAGCCGGTGCTCTCCACATCGCCAGTGCTCCCAATGACAGCAGTGCCAGTGCTCCCACGCACCCATCACTGCCAGTGCTCCCCATCCAGCCAGAACTGCCAGTGCTCCCGCCCACAACCAGCAAAACCAGTGCTCCCCAACATCCAGCACTGCCAGTGCTCCCACATACAACACTGCTAGTGCCCTCAACACAGCCAGCTCTGCAAGTGCTCCCGTCCACCCACATCCAGCACTGCCAGGGCACCCCCACAGCCAGCCCTGCCAGTGCTCCCCACTGACGGCCAACATTTCCTGTGCTCCCCTCATATAGCCAGCACTACCAGTGGTCCCCATTGCCAGTGCTACCCCCACAGCCTGATTTCCCCCACAGCCAGCACTGCCAGTGCTCCCCACTTATCCGGCACTTCCAGTGCTGCACCCCACACAGCCAGCACTGCCAGTGCTCCCCTCACAGCCAGCACATCCAGTGGTCCCCCACAGCATGCACTGCCAGTGCCCCAACCCAACAGCCAGCGCTGCAAGTGCACCCCCACAGTCTGCACTGCCAAGCCTCCCACAATCAGCACTGCCAGTGTTCCCCCCACAGCCAGCACTGCCTGTGCCCCCCACATCCAGCTCTGTCAGTGCTCCCCAAACATCTGCAGCACTGCCAGTGCTCCCCACAGACAGCACTGCTAGTGCGCCCTCCGCAGCCAGCACTGCCAGTTCTCATCACAGTCAGCACTGCCTGTGCCCCCCCCCCAATGCCAGCACTGGCAGTGTTCCCCTCCACAGCTATCACTGTCATTGCTCCACCCACAGCCAGCACTGCCAGATTTCCACCCACAGCCAGCACTGCCAGTGTTCCCCCCACAGCCTTAACTGCCAGTGCACCCCCATTACCAGCACTGCCAGTGATCCGACACACACAAAGCATTGCCAGTGCTCCCTTACAGCCAGCACTGCCAGTGCTCTCCTCACATCCAGCACTGCCAGTGCTACCCACAGCCATCACTGCCAGTGCTCCCCATCCAGCCAGAACTGCCAGTGCTCCCGCCCACAACCAGCAAAGCCAGTGCTCCCCAACATCCAGCACTGCCAATGCTCCAACATACAACACTGCTAGTGCGCCCTGCACAGCCAGCACTGCCAGTGCTCATCAAAAATTCAGCACTGCCTGTGCCCCCCCCCAATTCCGGCACTGGCAGTGGTCCCCTCCTCAGCAACACTGCCAGCTTTCCACCCACAGTCAGCACTGCCAGTGCTCCCCTCCATACAGCCAGCACTGCCGGTGCTTCCCCCACACGGCCAGCACTGCCAGTGCCCTCAACACAGCCAGCTCTGCAAGTGCTCCCGTCCACCCACATCCAGCACTGCCAGGGCACCCCCACATCCAGCCCTGCCAGTGCTCCCCACTGACAGCCAGCATTGCCTGTGCTCCCCTCATATAGTCAGCACTGCCAGTGGTCCCCATTGCCAGTGCTACCCCCACAGCCAGCATTGCATGTGCTCCCCTCATCCAGCCAGCACTGCCAGTGCTCTACCTGTTTTCCCCCACAGCCAGCACTGCCAGTGCTCCCCCACTTATCCAGCACTTCCAGTGCTGCACCCCACACAGCCAGCACTGCCAGTGCTCCCCTCACAGCCAGCACATCCAGTGGTCCCCCACAGCGTGCACTGCCAGTGCCCCAACCCAACAGCCAGCGCTGCAAGTGCACCCCCACAGTCTGCACTGCCAATCCTCCCACAATCAGCACTGCCAGTGTTCCCACAGCCAGCACTGCCTGTGCCCCCCACAACCAGCTCTGTCAGTGCTCCCCAAACACATCCAGCACTGCCAGTGCTCCCCACAGACAGCACTGCTAGTGCGCCCTCCGCAGCCAGCACTGCCAGTTCTCATCACACAGTCAGCACTGCCTGTGCCCCCCCAATGCCAGCACTGGCAGTGTTCCCCTCCACAGCTATCACTGTCAGTGCTCCACCCACAGCCAGCACTGCCAGTTTTCCACCCACAGCCAGCACTGCCAGTGATCCGGCACACACCCAGCATTGCCAGTTCTCCCTTACAGCCAGCACTGCCAGTGCTCTCCTCACATCCAGCACTGCCAGTGCTACCCACAGCCATCACTGCCAGTGCTCCCCACAGCCCGCACTGCCAGTGCTCCAAACACACACACACACACCCTGCACTGCCAGTGCTCCCCACACAGCCAGCACTGCCAGTTTTCCACCCACAGCCAGCACTGCCAGTGTTCCCCCACAGCCTTAACTGCCAGTGCACCCCCATTACCAGCACTGCCAGTGATCCGGCACACACCCAGCATTGCCAGTTCTCCCTTACAGCCAGCACTGCCAGTGCTCTCCTCACATCCAGCACTGCCAGTGCTACCCACAGCCATCACTGCCAGTGCTCCCCACAGCCAGCACTGCCAGTGCTCCACACACACACACCCTGCACTGCCAGTGCTCCCCACACAGACAGCACTGGCAATGCTCCCCTCCGCAGCCAGTGCTCCCCTCCAAAGCCTGCACTGCCAGTGCTCCCAGCACAGCCAGACCTGCCAGTGCTCCAAACCCACAGCCAGCATTGCCTGTGCTCCCGCCATCCAGCCAGCACTGCCAGTGGTCCCCATTGACAGTGCTACCCCCACAGCCAGCACTGCCAGTGCTCTCCCCATTGCCAGCGTTCTCCCAGAGCCAACACTGCCAGTGCTCCCGCCCACAACCAGCTCATACAGTACTCTACCCACAGCCAGCACTTTCAGTGCTCCCCTACATAGCCAGTACTGCCAGTGCTCCACATCCAGCCAGCACTTCCAGTACTCTACCACAGCCAGCCCTCCCTCCCCCACAGCAAGCAGTGCCAGTGTACACCCCACAGGGCCAGAACTTCCAGTGGCCCCCCCAACACAGCCAGCACTACCAGTGCTCCCGTCCACCCACATCTAGCACTGCCAGTAGTCCCCCACAGCCAGCCCTGCCAGTGCGCCCCCACCCACAGCCAGCATTGCCTGTGCTCCCCCATCCAGCCAGCACTGCCAATGGTTCCCCATTGCCAGTGCTCCCCCACAGCCAGCACTGCCAGTGCTCCACCCACAGACAGCACTGCCTGTGCTCCCCTCAATCCAGCCAGCACTGCCAGTGCTCTCAACAGCCAGCCCTCCATCCCCAACAGCCAGCGCTGCCAGTGCTCCCGTCCACCCACATTCAGCACTGCCAGTGCTCCCCACAGCCAGCCCAGACAGTGCTCCCCACAGACATCATTACCTGTGCTCCCCTCATCCAGCTAGCACTGCCAGTGCTCTACCCATTGCTAGCTTTCCCCCAGATCCACCACTGCCAGTGCTCCGTCCCACAGCCAGCACTGCCAGTGCTCTCCACAGCCAGCAGAGCCCGTGCTCCCACAGCCAGCACCGCTTGTGCTCTCCTCATCGCCAGCGCTTCCCACAGCCAGCACTGCAAGTGCTCCACCCACAGCCAGCCTGCCAGTGATCCCCTCCACACAGCCAGCGCTGCCAGTGCTCCCGCCCACAACCAGCACTGCCTGTGCTCCCCACAGCCAGCCCTGCCTGTGCTCCCCCATTTATCCAGCACTTCCAGTGCTACCCCCCACAGAGCCAGCATTGCCTGTGCTCCCCCTCCACAGCTAGCACTGCCAATGCTCACCACAGCCAGCACTGCCAGTGCTCCCCACTTATGCAGCACTTACAGTGCTACCCCCACACATCCAGCATTGCCTGTGCTCCCCCCAACACAGCCAGCACTGCCAGTGCTCCGCTCACTGTCAGTACAGCCAGTGGTCCCCCCCCACAGACAGCACTGCCAGTGCCCCACCCTCAGCCAGCCCTGGTAGTGCTCCCCTCCATAGCTAGCATTGTCAGTGCTCCCCTCACAGCCAGTACAGCCAATGCCCCCCACAGCCAGCACTGCCAGTGCCCCTTATAAAGCCAGCACCGCCAGTGCACCCCAGAGCCAGCACTCTCAGTGCTCCCACATACAGCCTGCACTGCCAGCGCTCCACCCACAACCAGCACTGCCAGTGCTCCCCACAACCAACACTGCCAGTGCTCCACCCTCAGCCAGCACTGCCAGTGATGCCGCCACTCCACAGCCAGCACTGCCAGTGCTCCCCCACCCCCTAAAACTGTCAGCAGCGGCTGGAGATGCTGATCGGCTTGGAGACTGTCAGTCAGCGGGTGGAGCTTCTGATTGACTGAGAGGCTGTCTGTCAGTTTTATTTACTCATTTATTTAATAAATGATGTAATCGGATATTTCACAGCGACCTTGATCTGCTCCCTGAACCTGGACTGAGTCGCCACATAAATAAATGTGTTTGTGCAGCAATTTAAATCCCGCAGCATAAATCCGACTATTTGTAAATTATATTGTGGGCGGGTGAGGTAATAAAAATTTGACAAATCGACATAGAAAAATTTAATAACAGACACGGTCCAGAGGAGAATGAAAGTCCCGGAGATGCTGAAGAGTAAAATCATTGACTTCCTTCTGCTCTTCATCTCTGGATCTGTGCGATTGTCTCCCTGACTCTGAGCCCTCAGTGTCTTCCGGACCCGACTGCTGAGTAAAATGTGTCTGACTGTCAGAGCGTTGGTCAACAGGATTGAGAAGAACGGCATCAATGGGGTTAAAACCTGAGAAAACCAGTTATACCCAACCCATCCCGGGTCAGTGTAATAGCTGCTCTTTGTGACGCAGCTCCACTGGACATTGTCGATTATCCTCCAAGGTTCCACCGTAAAGTACCGGGGGATGTTTTTCACACAGAGCAGGAGGCCGCTTGTGGACAGAACCACAGCCGCAGTTTTCTCGGTACAATATTTAGTTTTCAGGTTCTGGCAGCGAATGGCCACAAATCGATCAAAGGAAAAAGTGAGGGTGAACCAGACAGAACAGTCCCTGGCTGCAAAGAGCAGGAGAGAGTTAACACGACACACAGAGGTGAGGTACAGGAAACTCCGGGGAAAATAATAACCATTGATCAAGGTCAATATGGGTTCAGTGATAATAAACAGCAGATCCGCCGTTGCCATGGCCACCAGGTAGCGAGTGGTGCAGGTAGAGAGGCCACACTTCCCCCGACACAGAATCACAATTGCCAGTAAATTAACTGTCAGAGAGAGAAAGGAGAGACGCGGGAAATTACTGGATAGTGAATCTCCCTGTCTGAACCAGGACATAATTTCAGCAGCAATATAATGGACAGTGGGTGGGTGGGGGTGTTGGGAGAGGAGTGGGCACAGAGATTAACATTGCAGAGAGGGAAGTAGGAAATGTAACTCCTGTGTTAAAGATGGGGAATGGGGGGAAAGTGTGAATTGCAGCCCTGTCAGTTTGATTGCAGTGGTAGGAAAATGTTTATAATTCAGAGACCTTTGGGAGTGGTTTCATTTCTCATTTTGTCTGATTTACAGGATTCACTCAGGCCGGCCAGGTTTCCAAACCGGATACAAACATACCAGAGATTGTCATCCCAGCTCAATTATTGGGCCACTCCCCAGATTCGACCGTTCCCTGTACTGGATTTCTGATGGGGTTGGACACCACTCCTGGTTTATTTGAATACTCCACGATCAATGGAAAAAATAAAACAAACGCAGGACCTTCCCACTTCATAACCATGGGAGGAATAGAAATATAGAATGTACAGTGCAAAAGGAGGCCATTCGGCCCATCGAGTCTGCACCGGCCCTTGGAAAGAGAAAACGAGTTCAGCCCGCCCCATCCCCATAACCCAGTGACCCCCATCTAAATACTTTGGAAACCAAACACTCTTTATGTTGGCCAATCCACCTAACCTGCACATCTCTGGACTGTGGGAGGAAACCGGAGCACCCGGAGGAAACCCACGCAGACACGGGGGAGAAAGTGCTGACTCCGCACAGATAGTGACCCAAGCCGGATATCGAACCTGGGACCCTGGAGCTGTGAATCACCTGTGCCAACCACTGTGCTACCGTGCAGCCTAGCCTGTCCAGAATAGAGTCTGTCCAGTCTCCAGAACATTCCGAGGACACACCCCTCCCAGGTTTAGTCATTCGTACAGCACCCGCTCCCAAGAATCCCCCATTGCCATGTCTCGAACATCCCATCATCACTGTTCCCAGGAATCCATCCTCTCTCTGATTGGAAAGCATCTCTGCCAAGCTTTTCTCAGGAATATTCCCGCTCCGGCATTGGACATTCCCCAGAGTTCACTTGGCCAGAATACACTCTCTCCAGATTCGGACTCATTGCATTCGACAAAAAAGTAGGAAAATTCCAAAACAAGAGCGTTAAGGTGGAGGAGAAAATTCCCAGACTAAAGTTGTTTAAATTAAAGTTACGTCCTGCGGGATGTAACATCCGAATTGGACGATGAGATGTTGCTCCTCCAGCTTGCGTTGGGCTTCACTGCATTCTGGCAGCAGGCCAAGGACAGACATGTGGGCCTGAGAGCAAGGTGCTGAGTTAACATGGCCACAACAGGAAGGCGGGGGGCATGCTGTGGGCTGAGTGAAGGTGTTCCACAAAGCAGTCTCCCAGTCTGTGTTTAGTCTCCCCAATGTAGAGGAGACGGTATTGGCAGCAGCGAATACAGGAGAACAAATTGAAGGCACAGAAGTGAAACGCTCCTTCCCCAGAAAGGAGAGTTTGCTGCTGAGAACCATGAGACGGGAGGAGGGAAAGGGACAGTTGTTGCACCGTCTGTGATTGCAGGGGAAGGTGCTGGGGGAAGGGAAAGGGGTGTGGGGTGTGAGGGGGAAGTGGACAAAGGGGAGGGAGCGGTACCTGAGGAATGCAGAAATTGAGGGGGGTGGTTGGAGAGAGGTGAAGTGTGTTTGGTGGTGACATCATGCCGGAGTTGGCAGCAATGGAGGAGGATTTTCCTTTCAATGGGAAGGCTCATGGTGTGGAAAGTGAGGAGAGTGAGACGCTATCATGTTTCCGGGAGGGAGGGGGATGTGTGAGGGCAGAGGAGTGAGAAATGAATTGAACACGATTGAGAGCCCTGTTAACACAAGGAAGCTGGTGGGGACAGCCCCCGTTAAGGAAAAGACAGACACGCCAGACGGGCTATTTTCGAAGACGCCATCTTCAGAACAGAGGCGATGGTCGCGGAGAAAGTGGCAGAATGAACATAGAGCATAGAACATGGAACATTACAGCGCAGTACAGGCCCTTCGGCCCTCGATGTTGCGCCGAACTGTGAAACCACTCTAAAGCCCATCTACACTATTCCCTTATTGTCCATATGTCTATCCAATGACCATTTGAATGTCCTTAGTGTTGGCGAGCCCATTACTGTTGCAGGCAGGGCATTCCACGCCCTTACTTCTCTCTGAGTAAAGATACTACCTCTGACATCTATCCTATATCTATCTCCCATCAATTTAAAGCTATGTCCCCTCGTGCTAGACATCACCATCCGAGGAAAAAGGCTCTCACTGTCCACTCTATCCAATCCTCTCATCATCTAGTTTGCCTCAATTAAGTCACCTCTTAACCTTCTTCTCTCTAACGAAAACAGCCTCAAGTCCCTCAGCCTTTCCTCATAAGATCTTCCCTCCATACCAGGCAACATTCTGGTAAATCTCCTCTGCACCCTTTCCAATGTTTCCACATCCTTCCTATAATGCGGCGACCAGAATTGCACGCAATACTCCAAATGCGGCCGCACCAGAGTTTTGTACAGCTGCAACATGACCTCATGGCTCCGAAACTCAATCCCTCTACCAATAAAAGCTAACACACTGTACGCCTTCTTAACAACCCTCTCAACCTGGGTGACAACTTTCAGGGATCTGTGTACATGGACACCGAGATTTCTCTGCTCATCCACGCTGCCAAGAATCTTACAATTAGCCCAGTACTCTGTCTTCCTGTTATTCCTTCCAAAATGAATCACCTCACACTTTCCTGCATTAACCTCCATTTGCCACCTCTCAGCCCAGCGCTGCAGCTTATCTGTGTCCCTCAGTAACTTGTAACACCCTTCCGCACTGTCCACAACTCCACCGACTTTAGTGTCGACTTTAATCAGATGCAGTCTTTACAGGAAGCAGGGTATGACGATCTGTACACAACCCTTGTGTTGGGAAACGGAGGTGTAGAGGGATTGGACATCCATTGTGAAGATTAGGCGGTGAGGGCCAGGGAAATGGAGCTGGTTTACGGCACCAGAGGAATCAGGAATCATAGAATCCCCACAGTGCAGAAAGAGGTCATTCGGCCCATTAAGTCTGTGCCGAACCTCTGAAAGAATATTTAGGGAAGGAGGTAGAAGCGGGAGCTTGATGCAGGATGTGTGGGGTTGTGGGACTATGATGTCCGAGGCTGTGGACAGAAGTTATCCAGAGTCAACGAGGTCAGTGAAAGTCCTGGAAATAATATCATGATATTAGGTGGTGTGCTGCTGGTCCAGGGGGAGGTAGCAGGATGGGTCTGAGAGTTGACGGTCAGCCTCTGTGAGGAAGAGGTCAGTACACCAGACAATAATGGCACCACCCTTGTGAACAGCTTAGATCACCAGGTCAGGGTTGGATATTCGTGAGAGGATTGGAGCAAGTTTAGAGTGAGTCAGGAGAGAGTTGGTGAGAGGCACAGAGAAATTGAGATGGTCGATGTCGCACTGACAGATCTCAATGAGAAGATCAAGAGCTGATAGGAGGCCAGAGGGTGGGGTCCAGGTAGAGGGAGATTACTGGAGGAGGATGGATTTCAACAACAGATTTTCATAAAATAGACAGTGAGAAACAGCAGAGACAATATTATCTATTCACTGATCATCATCAGATTAATTACATAGAACCATATCATAGAATTTACAGTGCAGAAGGAGGCCATTCGGCCCATCATGTCTGCACCGGCTCTTGGAAAGAGCACCCTACCCAAGGTCAACACCTCCACACTATCCCTATAACCCAGTAACCCCACCCAACACTAAGGGCAATTGTGGACACTGAGGGCAATTTATCGTGGCCAATCCACCTAACCTGCACATCTTTGGACTGTGGGAGGAAACCGGAGCACCCGGAGGAAACCCACGCACACACGGGGAGGATGTGCAGACTCCGCACAGACAGTGACCCAAGCCGGAATCGAACCTGGGACCCTGGAGCTGTGACGCAATTGTGCTATCCACAATGCTACCGTGCTGCCCCCGAGAATTACCAAAGAATTGTAAAGACGAAGTCGGTCTCTGTTATTCTTGAATTTAGAACAGAATATAATCAAATCTTCCATTCACAATGTCAACAGTTGGAAAAATGGAATTAGAAGCATGAATTAAACGAAATCCAGTAACACAGAGTATACTAAATATTCGGCACATATTCCAAAGTCAATATTATTCCTGACACATTTCATCCAATTACTTCAATAACTGTCAGGAATAATAGACGTGTCCGGTGGGCGAGCAGGGCGGCCGCAGCAAGAAGATTCTTCACCCACCCCCAGACTCTGGGCGGCCATTGGGGCCGTCAGGGGCAGCGAGCGGGGCGAGTATATACACCGGAGAAGAACCCCGCGCGGGTGTCGGGCGGCGGGGGCTGAGGGGCTGGGTCCACTCCGCGGGTGGAGGTGGGTACAGCGGGGGCGGAGCTACAAGGAGGCCGAGGCGGCAGGCCCGAGGCCAGGGCGCGATGTCGGTGGGATGTCCCACATCGGATGGCTCCCACGTAGGAGAAAGAAAGAAGGCTGAAGCCCGGGCCCAGTGGAGGTCGGGGGGAATGTAGAGGAGAAAGAAAGAAGGCTGAAGCCCGGGCCCAGGGACGCTCGGGGGGATGTAGAGGAGAAAGAAAGAAGGCTGGAGCCTGGGCCCAGGGACGCTCGGGGGGATGTAGAGGAGAAAGAAAGAAGGCTGAAGCCCGGGCCCAGGGACGCTCGGGGGGATGTAGAGGAGAAAGAAAGAAGGCTGAAGCCCGGGCCCAGGGACGCTCGGGGGGATGTAGAGGAGAAAGAAAGAAGGCTGAAGCCCGGGCCCAGGGACGCTCGGGGGGATGTAGAGGAGAAAGAAAGAAGGCTGAAGCCCGGGCCCAGTGGAGGTCGGGGGGAATGTAGAGGAGAAAGAAAGAAGGCTGGAGCCCGAGCCCAGGGACGCTCAGGGGGATGTAGAGGAGAAAGAAAGAAGGCTGAAGCCCGGGCCCAGGGACGCTCGGGGGGATGTAGAGGAGAAAGAAAGAAGGCTGAAGTCCGGGCCCAGTGGAGGTCGGGGGGAATGTAGAGGAGAAAGAAAGAAGGCTGAAGCCCGGGCCCAGGGACGCTCGGGGGGATGTAGAGGAGAAAGAAAGAAGGCTGGAGCCTGGGCCCAGGGACGCTCGGGGGGATGTAGAGGAGAAAGAAAGAAGGCTGAAGCCCGGGCCCAGGGACGCTCGGGGGGATGTAGAGGAGAAAGAAAGAAGGCTGAAGCCCGGGCCCAGGGACGCTCGGGGGGATGTAGAGGAGAAAGAAAGAAGGCTGAAGCCCGGGCCCAGGGACGCTCGGGGGGATGTAGAGGAGAAAGAAAGAAGGCTGAAGTCCGGGCCCAGGGACGCTCGGGGGGGATGAAGAGGAGAAAGAAAGAAGGCTGAAGTCCGGGCCCAGGGACGCTCGGGGGGATGTAGAGGAGAAAGAAAGAAGGCTGAAGCCCGGGCCCAGGGACGCTCGGGGGGATGTAGAGGAGAAAGAAAGAAGGCTGAAGCCCGGGCCCAGGGACGCTCGGGGGGGGGGGGGATGTAGAGGAGAAAGAAAGAAGGCTGAAGCCCGGGCCCAAGGACGCTCAGGGAGAATGTAGAGTAGAAAGAAATAAGATTTAAAGGAGTTGGGTGAAAGTTTTTGTTTTCTCCCCTTTAAAAAAAAAGAATAATTCAGATTGATGAAGGACAGGAGGGTGAAAGGGGGGGAGACGAGAAAAGAAAGAAAAACCAATAAGCCGCTAAAGGATGCGAAGAGCAGCGGCGAAGAAGGGAGGAAACGCGGGTTCGCCGCTGAATGAGAGAATGAGCAAAAGTGCTGACAAGATGGCGGAAGCCGAACCGCAAGGCGGGGCCGCACTACTTACGGTGGAGAGGATGACCGAGGTGGTGGCGGTGGAGCTGGAAAAGCAGTTTGCGAGGCACATGGAGGCTTTGAGGAAGGAGATGGCGATCGCACTGAAGTAATTGGTGGAGGAGGCAATCGGCCCGGTGAGGGTAACTGTGGCAAAAACATCGGCCGAGGTGAGAGAGCTGGGCGAGAAGATGAAGGAAGTGGAGGAGGCCGTGCCGCAGCACAGCGACCAGCTCAGCTCGATGGGGGACGAGCTGCGGAGGGTGGTGGACGTCAACAGAGGACTCCGAGCAAAACTCGAGGACTTGGAGAACCGCTCGAGGCGGCACAATCTGAGAATTGTGGGCTTGCCCGAAGGGACAGAGGGCCCAAGGCCAACAGAGTCCTTCGTTAAGAAGTTGGCGGCGCTGATGGGGAGCGTGAGAACCTCTCCCGGTTTGAACTAGACCGAGCTCATCGGCCATTCAGGCCGAAGCCCAAAGTAAACGAGCCGCCAGGGGCAGTAATTATCTGCTTCCATAAGTTCTGCATGAAAGAGCCGGTGTTAATCTGGCAGAAGCAGACGCGCGAGGTGCAGCGGGATGGTGCTGCGGTTCGGATCTACCAGGACTTGACAGTGGAGTTGGCAAAAAAACGAGCTGCGTTTGGGCGAGTGAATGCGGCACTGTACAAGAAGGGGTGCGATTTGGTATGGTGTACCCGGCGAAGTTGAGGGCAACGTCAAATACTTTTATTTTGCGACAGGAGGCGGCTGAGGCGTTCGTCAGGGCAGAAGGCTTGGGACAGGCGTGCGGAGCGGAACTGGAAGAGAGACTTTGGACTGTGTTTGAGCAGCTAGAAAACGTATAAATGCTACAACTTTCTTTGTGCTGATGTGTATTGTAATTTACTTCTCTTTGCATGTTCCAGAGCTCAAGTTCATCGTGGGTTGATTGGCGTTCTGTGTTGCGATGGTTAAATGTTATGTTAGTGATTTGTTGGGGTTGGATTGTTGTTTTTGTTTTTTCTTTCTCTGGGACTGGGTGGGTGCGGCCGGTATACCTTGGCGGGGGGAGGCGCCCACGCTAGCTAACTAAAGTCAGCTAGTGAACGGGGGTGAGTAGAGAGGAGGGCTGCGGACGCTGGAGCCTGGGTAGCAGGTTTCAATGGGCCAACAAGGTGAGCGCGAGGGGCGGAAGGGATGGATGTTCGGAGATGTTGTTTCAAGGGAAATGTAGGGGGGTTCATGGGAGGAGGGGAAGGGGTTAGATGTTAACAATGGACAAGGACGGGTCAGGCTTATGGGGCAGGGCCCGGTGGTATGGTGATGGTGGATAAGAAAGGTGGGGGTGGGGGTGAGAAACACCCAGTAAGTATAGTCACATGGACTGAGAGAGGGCTCGGAGGTCCGGTCAACAGGTCAAGGGTGCTTGCCCATCTTAAAAGTTTGAAAGCCGATGTGGCAATGCTGCAGGAGACTCACTTGAGGGTGA
Organism: Scyliorhinus torazame; assembly: GCF_047496885.1. Classification (NCBI taxonomy): domain Eukaryota; kingdom Metazoa; phylum Chordata; class Chondrichthyes; order Carcharhiniformes; family Scyliorhinidae; genus Scyliorhinus; species Scyliorhinus torazame. The sequence goes on from NC_092726.1 coordinate 109,398,087, forward strand.
AGGACCTGGTGAGACTTAAAAATGTCTGGGTTAGCCAAGTGTTTCACTCTGGATTTGATGGAAGGGCTCGAGGGGTAGCGGTGCTGGTCAGCAAAAAGAGTACGCTTCCAGATGGAGAAGGTGGCGGCAGATCAGGGGGGAAGATATGTAATTGTGACAGGGGCGCTGGAGGGGAGGTTAGTGGCGCTGTTAAGTGTATACGGTCCCAATCAGGACGATGTGGGATTCGCGAAGAAGGTGTTTGAGGCTATTCCCGATTTAGACACACATAAGCTGATTGTGGGGACTGGAACTTGGTGCAGGGGCCAAGGTTGGACAGATCACGGCCGCGCTCGCTGGTCCCATCAGGGGGAGGGGGGGCGAAGGCGCTGGCTAGGCTAGAACACAGAATATAGAACATAGAACAGTACAGCACCGAACAGGCCCTTCGGCCCGCGATGTTGTGCCGAGCATTGTCTGAAACCAAGATCAAGCTATCCCACTCCCTGTCATTCTGGTGTGCTCCATGTGCCTACCCAATAACCGCTTGAAAGTGTCCGACTCCACTATCACAGCAGGCAGTCCATTTCACACCCTAGCCACTCTCTGAGTATAGAATCTACCTCGGATATCTCTCCTACATCTCCCACCCTGAATCTTATAGTTATGCCCCCTTATAACAGCTACATCCGCCCGAGGAAATAGTCTCTGAACATCCACTCTATCTATCCCCCTCATCGTCTTATAAACCTCTATTAAGTCGCCTCTCATCATCCTCCGCTCCAAAGAGAAAAGCCCTAGCTCCCTCAACCTTTCCTCATAAGACCTATCCTGAAAACCAGGCAACATCCTGTTAAATCTCCTTTGCACCCTTTCCAATGCTTCCACATCCTTCCTATAATGAGGGGACCAGAACTGCCCACAACACTCCAAATGTGGTCTCATCAGGTTGCAGCATAGTTGCAGCATAACCCTGCGGCTCTTAAACTCAAGCCCCCTGTTAATAAACGCTAACACACTATAAGCCTTCGTCACGGCTCCATCCACTTGAGTGGCAACCTTCAGAAATCTGTGGACATGAACCCCAAGATCTCTCGGTTCCTCCACATTCCTCATAACCCTGTAGTTGACCCATTAATCCGCAATCACATTTTTTCTACCAAAATGAATCAACTCGCACTTATCAGGGTTAAACTCCAAGTGATATTTTTCGTCCCAGCTCTGCATCCTATCAATGTCTCTTTGCAGCCTACAACAGGCCTCCACCTCATCCACTGCTCCACCAATCTTGGTGTCATGACAAATTTACTGACCCACCCTTCAGCCCCCTACTCAAGTCATTGATAAAATCACAAATAGCAGAGGACCCAGCACTGATCCCCGTGGTACACCGCTGGTAACTGGTCTCCAGTCTGAAATGTTTCCATCCACCACCACCCTCTGTCTTCTATGTGATAGCCAGTTACTTATCCAATTGGCCAAATTTCCCTCGAACCCACGCCTCCTTACTTTCTTCATAAGCCGACCATGGGGAACCTTATCAAACGCCTTACTGATATCCATGTATACAACATCAACTGCTTTACCTTCATCGACACACACAGTTACCTCCTCAAATAATTCAAACAAATTGGTGAGGCAAGACATACCCTTCACAAATCCGTGTTAACTATCGCGGATTAAGCTGCATCTTTCCAAATGGTCATATATCATATCCTTCAGGACCTTTTCCATTAACTTATCGACCACCGAAATAAAGCTTGCAGGCCTATAATTACCAGGGTAATTCCTATTCCCTTGCTTGAACAGAGGAACAATATTCGCCACTCTCCAATCTTGTAACAGCCTCCCCTAACAGACGCCGAAATGTGGCGACTAGGGGCTTTTCACAGTAACTTCATTTGAAGCCTACTTGTGACACAAAGCGATTTTCATTTCATTAATTTCGTTTCATCCTCTGGCACTATCCCCGTGTACTATGAGAACCCAAAGGACAAAGCCAAAGTCTCTGCAATCGCAGCATCTCTTGCCTCCCAACGAATCCTTGGATATATCCCATCTAGCCCAGGGGACTTGTCGACCCTCAGGTTATTCAAAATTGCTAATACATCCTTCCTCAGAACATCTACCTCCTCCAGCCTACCCGCCTGTATCACACTCATCCTGAAATACATGGCCCCTCCCCTTGGTGAACACTGAAGAAAAGTATTCATTCAACATCTCTCCTATTTCTTCTGACTCCAGGCACAAGTTCCCACTACTATCCTTGACAGGCCCTAACCTCACCCTGGTCATTCTTTCATTTCGCCCATAAGAGTAAAAGGCCTTTGGGTTTTCCTTGATCCGACCCGCCAAGTTCTTCTGAGCCCTTTTTTTAAGCTGATTCCTTGCTACGTTGAAACCCTCAAGCGACCCAACTGAACCTTGTTTTCACATACTTGCATACACTTCCTTTTTCCTCTTGACAAGACATTCAACCTCTTTTGTGAACCATGGTTCCCTCACAGGGCAATTTGCTCCCTGCCTGACAGGGACATACCTATCAAGGACACGCAGTGTTTGTTCCTTGAACAAGCACCACTTTTCATTTGTGCCTCTCCCTGACATTTCTGTTCCCACCTTATGCTCCCAATCCTTGCCTAATCGCATCTTAATTACCCCTCCCCCAATTATAAATCTTGCCCTGCCGTATGGCCCTATCCCTCGCCATTGCAATAGCGAAAGACACCGAATTGTGGTCACTATCTCCAAAGTGCTCTCCCACAAACAAGTCTAACTCCTGGCCCGGATCATTACCCAGTACCAAATCCAATGTGCCCTCCGCTCATGTAGACCAATCCACATATTGTGCCAGGACACCCCCCTGCACACACTGTACAAAAAATGCCCCATCCGAACTGTTCGACCTATAGAGGTTCCAATCATTATTTGGAAAGTTAAAGTCACCCATGACAACTACCCTGAGACCTCCACACCTATCCATAATCTGTTTTGCAATTTCTTCCTCCACGTCTCTATTATTATTTGGGGGCCTATAGAAAACTCCTAGCAATGTGACCGCTCCTTTCCTATTTCTAACTTCGGCACATATTACCTCAGTCGGCAGATCCCCTTCAAACTGTCTTTCTGCAGCCGTTAAACTGTCTTGATTAACTTTTTTTACCACCTTCCCTACTCTTACTGAAACATCTATATCCCGGAAGTTCCAACAACCATTCCTATCCTTGTTCTCACCATGTCTCCGTAATGGCCACAATATCGTAGTCACAAGTACCAATCCACGCTCCAAGTTCACCTATCTCATTCCGGACGCTCCTTGCATTGAAATAGACACACTTCAACCCACCTTTCTGTCTGCCGGTACACTCCTGCGACCTTGATACCCTCCTCAGTACCTCACTACTCTCGACACTGGCTTCTGGAACACAGCTCGTTTTCCGATCCCTCTGACCAATTAGTTTCAGCCCCCCGAAGAGCCGTAGCAAATTTCCCTCTCAGGGTATTGGTGTCCCTCTGGTTCAGGTGCAATCCGTCCTGTCTGTACAGGTCCCACATACCCCAGAATGTGCTCCAATTATCCAGGTAACTGAAACTCTCCCTCCTACACCATCCCTGCAGCCCCGTGTTTATCTGCACTCTCTCCCTGTTCCTCACCTCACTCGCACGTGGCACCGGCAACAAACCAGAGATGACAACGTGGTTTGTCGTGGGTCTCAGCTTCCACCCTAGCTTCCTAAATTCCTGTTTTAAAACCCCGTCCCTTCTCTTACCTATGTCGTTGGTACCGATGTGTACCACGACTTGTGAATGTACCCCCTCCCCCTTAAGGATTCTGAAAACACGGTCCGAGACGTCACGGACCCTGGCACCCGGGAGGCAACATACCATCCGTGAGTCTCTTTCGCTGCCACAGAACCGTCTATCTGTCCCTCTAACTATCGAGTCCCCAATAACTATTGCTCTCCTGCTCTCCCTCCTTTCCTCCTGAGCCACAGGGACGGACTCAGTGCTGGAGGTCCGGTCACCGTGGCTTACCACTGGTAGGTCGTCCCCCTCAACAGTATCCAAAGCGGTACACTTGTTACTGAGGTGAACGACCACAGGGGATCCCTGTACTGACTGCTTCCTCCCAACCCCTCTCACCGTCACCCATCTAGCTTGATTCTTCGGAGTAACTACATCCCTGAAGCTACTATCTATGACCATCTCTGCCTCCCGAATGTTCCGAAGTTCATCCAATTCATCTAATGGTGGAACAGGGAGGGGTGGACGCTTGGAGGTTTCTGCATCAAAGGGAACGGGAGTACTCGTTTTTCGCAGCAGTCCATAAGGTACACTCGCGGATCGACTTTTTTGTGGTGGGAAAGGTTTTGCTGGCTGGAGTCAAGGGGTCGGAATACTTTGCCATTGCAGTTTCAGATCACGCTCCACATTGGGTGGATAAGGTGCTGGAGAAGGGGGCAGCGCAGAGGCCGGGGTGGAAACTGGATGTGGGGCTTTTGGGGAACCAAGTGTTCTGTGAGAAAATTGATGAGGTAATTAAGGAATATGTAGATTTCAACTGTACGGATGAGGTGTCGAAGGCAGTTGCTGGGAGGCTCTAAAGGCGGTGGTGAGGGGTGAGGTAATTTCGTTTAAGACCAGGGTGAACAAAGAGGAGAGGTTGGAGCGGCAGAGGGTAATAGATGAGATGTTGGAGGTATATAGGAGTTATGCAGAAGATGGGGACCCAGCGAAGCTGGAAAAGAGGAAGGAACTACAGGCGAGCTTCGACCGACTGTCCACCAAGACGGCTGAGACGATCAAGGGGTGAAGTTTCTAAACAAGGAGGTATGTTAGCAGGTCAGCTCCGGAGGGAGGCAGTGGCAAGGGAAATTCTTCAGCTGAGGGAGAGGGCAGGGAAGTTGGCGTTGGCTCCGGAGCGGATTAACAAGGTTTTTGAGGAGTTTTATGAGAGATTGGTCAAGTCAGAGCCACCCGGGGGAGACCGTGAGATGCAGGAATTTCTAGATGGGTTGGAGTACCCGAGGCTAGGGGAGGGGGACAGGGCATCATTAGAGGGAGCAATAGTGGAGCAGCAGATAAAGGATGCATTTGGGAGGATGCAGGCGGAGAAGGCCGGTTGGGTTTCCGGGGGAACATTATAAAAAATTCAACGATAAGTTGGCACCCTTGATGGTGGGGATGTTTGAGGAGGCGATAGGGAAGGGGGTGCTGCCGCAAACCTTGGGGCAGGCGTCGATTTCACACTGTTGCTCAAAAAAGATAAGGATCCGACGGAGTGGGTCGTATCGGCCCATATCACTTCTGAATGTGGACGCAAAAGTGTTGGCGAAGGTACTGACGGGTAGGCTGGAGGTGTGCCTCCCGAAGGTGATAGGGGAGGATCAGACGGGGTTCGTGAAAGGGAGGCAGCTGTTTTCGAACATTAGGGGGATATTGAACGTCGTTATGGCACCGGCGGAATGGAAGGAAACATAGGTGGTTGTGGCATTGGACGCCGAGAAGGCGTTTGATCGGGTAGAATGGGGGTACCTGATGGCAGTTCTGGAGCGGTTTGGGATTGGACCAAGGTCTGTGAACTGGGTTAAGCTATTATATAAGGAGCTTCACAAACAGCATCTGCTCCAGATACTTGTCTGTCCGCCGTGGGATGAGGCAGGGATGTCCTATGCCCCCCCTGCTGTTTGCACTTGCGAGTGGTCCGTTGGCCATCGCATTCAGATGTTCGGGAGCATGGAAAGGAATAGTGCGGTGGGGGGCGGGGGGGGGGGGGGGGAGGTGTAGAGCATAGGGTGTCCTGATATGCCGACGGCTTGCTTCTGTATGTGTCGGAACCGAGTGCGTCGATAGGAGGAATATTGGAGCTACTGCGAGTATTTAGGTCTTCCTCGGAGTACAAGCGGAACCTGGACAAGAGTGAGTATTTTGTGGTGTCTCGGCCGGGGGTGGGGACAGGGGCGGCGGCAGGGGTGGGGTGGGCTGCCATTCCGTAGGATAGGGACTCACTTTAGGTATCTGGGGTGCAGGTTGCCCGGGAGTGGGGGACGCTTCGCAGGTACAACATCACTAGTTTGGTGGGGAGAGTGAAAGCGGATCTGGCAAGGTGGGATGGTCTCCCTCTGTCACTGGCAGGTTGGGTACAGGCGGTTAAAATGAACGTGTTGCCGCGATTTCTGTTTATTTTTCAATGCCTACCGATTTTCCTGCCAAAGGCTTTTTTCAGAGAGATTGAGGTCAGGATTACCTCGTTCATATGGGGAGGGAAGGTGGCCAGAGTGAGAAAGGTGCTGCTACAGAGGGGAAGGCAGGCAGTGGGTTTGGGTCTCCCGAACCTGACGTACTACTACTGGGCGGCGAATGTGGAGAAGGTGCTGAGCTGGGTCAGAGGGGTTGATTCCCAGTGGGTCAGGATGGAGGAGAGGTTGTGCAGGGAGTCGGGACTGAAAGCACTAGCAACAGCGTCGCTCCCGATAGCTCCGGGGAAGTACTCAAGGAATCCGGTAACAATAGCTTCATTGAGAATTTGGAGGCAGTTTCGCCAACGCTTGAGTTGGGGGCAGGGTCAAGGAGAATGTCGATTCGGGGAACCACAGATTTGAGCCGGGAAGGTGGAATGGAAAGTTCCGGAAATGGGAAGAGAAGGGGATTAAGACGCTATAAGATTTGTTTCCTCGGGGTCGGTTTGCAGGATTGAGGAAGCTGGAAGCGAAGTATGAGCTGGAGCAGGGTGGGATGTTTAGATACATGCAGGTTTGGGATTTTGCCAGGAAGGAGACACAGAGCTTCCCAGAGGAACCGGCCCCCACATTGCTGGAGGAACTGCTGATGACAAGCGGACTGCAGAACGCAGTGTCAGGGATGTACGGAGCTATTTTGGAAGATGATAAGGCACCTCTGGAAGGGATCAAAGCAAAGTGGGAGGAAGAGTTGGGAGAGGATATGGAGGAGGGGTTGTGGTGTGAGGTGTCCGGAGAGTAAATGCCTCCACCTCATGTGCGAGGGTGGGGCTGATACAGCTGAAGGTGAAGAGCACACCTCACGAGGGCGAGGATGAGCCAATTCTTTGAAGGAGTTGTTTTAGTCCTGTCCAAAGCTTGAGGGTTACTGGAAGGAAGTTTCCGGGTAATTTCCAAGGCGGTGCGCGTAAAACTGGACCCAGGCCCCCGGGAGGCCATATTCGGTGTGTTGGACCAGCCAGGGTTGGAAACGGATGCAGAGGCAGATGTTGTAGCCTTCGCCTCATTGGTCGCCCGGAGGCGGATCCTGTTGGGATGGAGAGCAGCCGCTCCACCCTTTGCCATGGCGTGGCGGGGGGACCTGTTGGAATACTTCACTCTTGAGAAGGTTAAGTTTGAACTGAGGGGAAGGATGGAGGGATTCTACAATTCATGGGCGTTATTCATCATGCACTTTCAAGAACTGGATAACATCGAACATTAGTTGGGAGGGGAGGGTTGGGCGGGGGGGGGGGGGCTGTGTATGTTAAGAATGGGTAATCCGTGATTCCTTTTTGTCATTTAATTATGTAAACATGCGGTCTGATGTTTGGGGGTTGGTGGGCGGGTGGGATCGTTGTTACTGTTATGGGGATTGAATTTTCTGTTGCTGTTTATTGTTTATTGTTGGTGGGTGTACATTCGGGAGAAAATGTGAAAAAGGAGGAGAATAAAAATATTTTTCTAAAAAGAAACAATAGATCTGAGTAGTATGATGGATGATAAACAATTTGATTTTCTAAAGGCTGCCAGTAAGATCCGACATAACAGACTGATGGGTAATCTCAGAGCCAGTGGAGTTAGGGGACACAGCAGCAGAATGGACACATGCTGGCGACACACACAGAAAACAGGGAGAGGAGTTAAAGGGATTTAGGCTGGTTGGTGGAATGTGGGAAGTGGTGTTCCACAAGGATCAGCACTGGGGTCACTCTCCTTCACCATTCCCATCAACGGTATGGGATCGGGAAGCAGAATGATAATTACACAATTTACAGACAAAATCAAATTGAGAGTGATAGTGAATACAGAGGAAGAATACAAGTAATTACAGGCACACATCATCATTAATTATGAATTTGCAAAGTGGGTATTTCAATGGGAAATTAATGGTCCGACAGATCAGTGTCCGCTGCTGCATTTTGATCAGAACAATAAGTCCCCCAATCACTCCTTGGAAAACAAGTGTGTGAATGGACTGGAGGGGTTTCTGGGTTCAGGAGAATAGATTCACAAATCGTGTGAAGCAGAAACACAATTTAAAAACACCCATCAAAATTGATCAAACATGTATGTTCATTTCAGGGTGAATAGAAATGAGAAAATATCACAAAACCTATTGGAATGCTGCACTGCTGTGGGTTTTATGAAATATTAGAGTGTGGGTGATATATGTTCCTGTTGGAGTAGGTCAATAGAAAACAGAAATAGAGACATTTCACTTCATACGATAAATATCAAACATCTTAAAATCTTTTCCTGTTTTCAACCTATTCCAAAGTTAAAAGACGCAGAGAGAACTCCACAGAATGGAGCGACCCCTCACCAATAAAATACAGCATTTCAAAACAGAACCAACTAATTTCAGTCCAGTTACTGACCCACACACAATACAATTCCACACGGACAGGTAGTCCCAGTAATAGATAGATAATTGGATCAGATATTCCACCCTGGCGAGATACCCACATTCAGTACAATTCTAAACTGACAGATACTCCCAGAAATTCTTGTTCGTCGCTGTCAGATATTTCAATCTGATTAGTGATCCACCCTCAGTGTGATTTCATTCTTACTCCCACTACACCTTCCTTCAGAGAGATTGCTTTCACTGAGATCCAATCTAACATTATACAAGATTCCACTCAATATAACAACTTTATTGATCAGAGATCCCGTGAGTTACAAACAGGTGTGTTGTTAGATGATGAAATTGATTCAAAACATAGACATTATGAACGAGATTTGAATGAAGTGAATTATATCGTTGACCAGGCGTCTGTGTAACAGTGAGCACGAGATCAGCGTTAAACATTTTCAGTCACAGTTTAAAATCAGAGAGCCGCTCACACACAGATTTACACAACTTCAATGGTGATAGTCACTTACCAGGAACACCAACAATTGCAACGATTGGGTAGAATATTTTCTCAGCAATTTCAATTGCATACATCATTTTCAGTGTGAAGTGATGTGTCCCTTCCTGCGATTGGCAATCTCTCTGTCTGAAACTCTGAGGTTATACATTCTCCATGCTTTTAATTAATACCCTGTGGAACCACCTCAGGGATACTGAGGTTGTGACATCGTTCAACTTATTTTGCAAAGATGCGAACAAACAGATTCTGATATTTGGTTCAGGGAAAGAAAATATTATTTTTTTGAGTGAGTGACCTATTTGCAATCACTCGACTGTGTTGATTACATTATTCAACCAATATTAACAGAGAGCATGCTGTCCACTCAGACACCATCAGTCCCAACTCCACATCTAACATTGTTTCAGTGATATCCCTCACTCCACTGTGACCATTCAGAGATTCAGTTCCAATTGTCAGTGTGTTTCTCTGGGTGGGTCCACTGCACTCTGGGGTGTAGCTGCCTCTGTAACTGTGACCATTCAGTGATTCAATTCCAATTGTCAGTGTGTTTCTCTGGGTGGGTCCACTGCACTCTCGGATGTAGCTGCCTCTGAAACTGTGACCATCCAGTGATTCAGTTCCAATTGTCAGTGTGTTTCTCTGGGTGGGTCCACTGCACTCTGGGGAGTAGTTGCCTCTGTAACTGCGTCCATTCAATGATTCAGTTCCAATAGTCAGCGTGTTTCTCTGGGTGGGTCCACTTCACTCTGGGGTTTAGCTGCCTCTGTAACTGAGACCATTCAGTGATTCAGTTCCCATTGTCAGTGTGTTTCTCTGGTTGGTCCACTGCACTCTGCGGTGCAGCTGCCTCTGTAACTGTGACCATTGAGTGATTCATTTCTAATTGTCAGTGTTTTTCTCTGGGTGGCCCACTGCACTCTGGGTTGTAGCTGTCTCTGTAACTGTGACCATTCAGTGATTCAGTTCCAATAATCAGTGTGTTTCTCTGGGTGGGTCCACTTCACTCTGGGGTTTAGCTGCTTCTGTAACTGTGACCATTAAGTGATTCTGTTCCAATAGTCAGTGTGTTTCTCTGGGTGGTTCCACTGCACTCTGGGGTGTAGCTGCCTCTGTAACTGAGACCATTCAGTGTTTCAGTTCCCATTGTCAGTGTGTTTCTCTGGTTGGTCCACTGCACTCTGCGGTGCAGCTGCCTCTGTAACTGTGACCATTGAGTGATTCATTTCTAATTGTCAGTATTTTTCTCTGGGTGGCCCACTGCAATCTGGGGTGTAGCTGCCTCTGTAACTGTGAACATTCAGTGATTCAGTTCCAATTGTCAGTGTGTTTCTCTGATGGGTCCTATGCAATCTCGGATGTAGGTGCCTCTGTAACTCTGGCCATTCAGTGATCGAGTTCCAATTGTCAGTGTGTTTTTCGGGGTGGTTCCACTGCACTCTTGGATGTAGCTGTCTCTGTAACTGTGACGATTCAGTGATTCAGTTCCAATTGTCAGCGTGTTTCTCTGGGTGGTTCCCCTGCACTCTGGGATGTAGCTGCCTCTGTAACTCTGACCATTCTGTGCTTCAGTTCCAATTGTCATTGTGTTTCTCTGGGTGGTTCCACTGCACTCTGGGGTGTAGCTGTCTCTGTAACTGTGACCATTCAGTGATTCAGTTCCAATTGTCAGTGTGTTTATCTGTGTGGGTCCACTGCACTCTGGGGTGTAGCTGTCTCTGTAACTGTGACCATTCAGTGATTCAGTTCCAATTGTCAGTGTGTTTCTCTGGGTGGTTCCACTGCACTCTGGGGTGTAGCTGGCTCAGTAACTGTGACCATTCAGGAATTCAGTTCCAATTGTAAGTGTGTTTCTCTGGATGGTTCCACTGCACCCTGGGGTGTAGCTATCTCTGTAACTGTGAACATTCAGTAATTCAGTTCCAATTTTCAGTGTGTTTCTCTGGGTGGTTCCACTGCACTCTGGGATGTAGCTGCCTCTGTAACTCTGATCATTCAGTGATACAGTTCCAATTGTCAGTGTGTTTCTCTGGGTGGGTCCACAAAACTCTGCGGTGCAGCTGCCTCTGTAACTGTGACCATTGAGTGATTCATTCCTAATTGTCAGTGTGTTTCTCTGGGTGGGTCCACTGCACTCTGGGGTGTAGCTGCCTCTGTAACTGAGACCATTCAGTGTTTCAGTTCCCATTGTCAGTGTGTTTCTCTGGTTGGTCCACTGCACTCTGGGGTGCAGCTGCCTCTGTAACTGTGAACATTCAGTGATTCAGTTCCAATTATCAGTGTGTTTCTCTGGGTGGTTCCACTGCAATCTCGGATGTAGGTGCCTCTGTAACACTGGCCATTCAGTGATCGAGTTCCAATTGTCAGTGTGTTTTTCGGGGTGGTTCCACTGCACTCTTGGATGTAGCTGTCTCTGTAACTGTGACGATTCAGTGATTCAGTTCCAATTGTCAGCGTGTTTCTCTGGGTGGTTCCCCTGCACTCTGGGATGTAGCTGCCTCTGTAACTCTGACCATTCTGTGCTTCAGTTCCAATTGTCAGTGTGTTTCTCTGGGTGGTTCCACTGCACTCTGGGGTGTAGCTGTCTCTGTAACTGTGACCATTCAGTGATTCAGTTCCAATTGTCAGTGTGTTTATCTGTGTGGGTCCACTGCACTCTGGGGTGTAGCTGTCTCTGTAACTGTGACCATTCAGTGATTCAGTTCCAATTGTCAGTGTGTTTCTCTGGGTGGGTCCACTGCACTCTGGGGTGTAGCTGCCTCTGTAACTGCGACCATCCAGTGATTCAGTTCCAATTGTCAGTGTGTTTCTCTGGGTGGGTACACTGCACTCTGGGGTGTAGCTTTCTCTGTAACTGTGACCATTCATTGATTCAGTTCCAATTGTCAGTGTGTTTATCTGGGTGGTTCCACTGCACTCTGGGGTGTAGCTGCCTCTGTAACTGTGACCATTCAGTGATTCAGATCCAATTGTAAGTGTGTTTCTCTGGGTGGTTCCATTGCACTCTGTGGTGCAGCTGCCTCTGTAACTGTGACCATTCAGTGATTCAGTTCCAATTGTCAGTGTGTTTCTCTGGGTGGTTCCACTGCACTCTGGGGTTTAGCTGCCTCTGTAACTGGGACCATTCAGTGATTCAGTTCCAATAGTCAGTGTGTCTCTCTGGGTGGGTCCACTGCACTCTGGGGTTTAGCTGCTTCTGTAAATGTGGCCATTCAGTGATTCAGTTCTAATTGTCAGTGTGTTTTTCTGGGTGGCCCACTGCACTCTGGGTTGTAGCTGTCTCTGTAACTGCGAGCCAGATTGTCAGAGTATGTACGAGAACCTGAGTGTCAGAGTGTGTGTGATAGTGCCAGTGACAGTGTGAGGAATGTTATGTGCGGGAGCTTGTTTGCGTGTCGGAGTGTGAGAATGTGTGTGAGAGATGGAGTGCCAGAGTGTGGCGATAGCCTGCGTGGAGAATGTGTGAGTTCGAAGGCGAACCTCTTTACTTTTTTCTACGGAAGCAGTGAGAAGTTAAATCATTAGAAGACGCCACTATCAGAAATGTATCATTGACTCAGAAAGCAGATTGCCACATGAAGCTCACCTGTCATATTAATGACAAATGGAAATGGTGAGTCACGATTGTCGGTTGGCAGGGTTGCAAAGGTCTGTTGACGTGCGTCGCGAAGCATGGCCAGTTGGTAAATATGGTATCTCGGTAAAAATGTTTGTTCACAAATTTCGGGCATACCATGATGCAAAAGCTCATGATATGCTGGAGGATTGGGAGCACGTTAGCGGTCAGCAAAATGGGAATAAAAGTGGAATCAAAAAAGCTAAGATGAACTACGAACGGAAACTAGCAGAAAACATTAACTCTGATACCAAGTGCTTCTGTAACTATAGACAGAGGAACTGAATAGCCAACTGTTGGCCCTTCAGTGGAGTATACAGTGAGGAAATAATAACAGAGATGGCGGAGGCACTTAACCAATATTTTGCCTCTGTCTTCACGGGAGAGAATAATATTTTTTCCAAGTGCCGTAGTTAAAGCAGAGCAACTTAATGAAATAACAATCAATTGGGAGAAGGTTTTGAATAAAATAAGGAATTAATAAAATAATTCCACCGCTCCTCATAGCCAATGCCCTTCATACCAGGTAAATCTCTTCTGCACCCTCTCCAAAGCCTCCACATCCACCTGGGAGTGTGGCGAACAGAATTGAACACTATACTCCAAGTGTGGCCTAAATAAGGTTCTATATAGCTGCAACATGACTTGCCAATTCTTATACGCAATGCCCCGGGCAATGACGGCAAGCATGCCGTCTGCCTTCTTGACTACCTTCACTACCTGTGTTGCCCCTTTCAGTGACCACTGGACCTGTACACCTAGATCTCTCTGATTTGTAATACTCTTGAGGGTTCTACCATTCACTGTATATTCCCTACCTGCATTAGACCTTCCAAAATGCATGACCTCACATTTGTCTGGAATAAACTCCACCTGCCATATCTCCGCCCAAGTCTCCAAACAATCTAAATCCTGCTGTATCCTCTGACAGTCCTCACCGCTAGCCACAATTCCACCAACCTTTGTGTCGTCTGCAATCTTACTAACCAGACCAGTTACATTTTCCTTAATTTTTTTAGAAATATTACGAACAGCAAAGATCCCCACACTTATCCCTGAGGAACACCACTAGTCACAGCCCTCCAATTAGAAAAGCACCCTTTCATTGCTATTCTCTGCCTTCTATGACCCAGCCAGTTCTGTATCCAGCTTGCCAGCTCACCCCAGATCCCGTGTGACTTCACCTTGATTCCCAGTCTACCATGAGAAACCTTGTCAAACGCCTTACTGAAGTCCATATAGACGACATCCACTACCCTACCTGCATCAATCATCTTTGTGACCTCCTCGAAAAACTCTATCAAGTTAGTGAGACACGACCTACCGGTCACAAAACAATGCTGCCTCTCACATATAGGACCATTTGCTTCCAAATGGGAGAAGATCCTGTCTCGTAGAAATCTCTCCAGTATTTTCCCTACCACTGACGTAAGGCTCACCGACCTGTAGTTCCCTGGATTATCCTTGATAACCTTCTTAAACAAAGGAACAACATTGGCTATTATGCAGTCCTCCGGGACATCACCTGAAGACAGTGAGGTTCCAACGTTTGCTGTCAAGGCCTCAGGAATTTCCTCTAGCCTCCTTCAGTATTCTGGCGTAGATCCCATCCGGCCCTGGGGAGTTATATACCTTAATATTTTTCAAGACGTCCAACACCTCGTCTTTTTGGATCTCAATGTGACCCAAGCTATGTCCACACCCTTCTCCAGACTCAACATCCACGAATTCCTTTTGAAATGAAATGAAAATCGCTCATTGTCACAAGTAGACTTCAAATCAAGCTACTGCGAAAAGCTCCTCGTCGCCACATTCCGGCGTCTGTTCGGGGAGGCTGGTACGGGAATTGAACCGTGCTGCTGATCTGCCTTGGTCTGCTTTCAAAGTCAGCGATTTAGCCCTGTGCTAAACAGCCTCTTCTTCGGTGAATACTGATGCAAAGCATTCATTTAGTGCCTCGCCCATTGCCTTTGGCTCCACACATAGATTCCCTTGCCGATCCTTCAGTGGGTCACCCTTTTCCCTGGCTACCCTCTTGCTTTTTATGTACGTGTAAAAAGCCTTGGGATTTTCCTTAACCCTATTTGCCAATGACTTTTCGTGACCCCTTCTAGCCCTCCTGACTCCTTGCTTAAGTTCATTCCTACTTTCCTTATATTCCACACAGGCTTCGTCTGTTCCCAGCCTTCTAGCCCTGACAAATGCCTCATTTTTCTTTTTCACGTGGCCGACAATATCTCTCGTTATCCAAGGTTCCCGAAGTTTGCCGTATTTATCCTGCTTACTCACTGGAACATGTCTGTCCTGAATTCCTTTCAACTGACATTTGGAAGCCTTCCACATGTCAGATGTTGATTTACCCTCAAACATCCTCCCCCAATTTAGGTTCTTCAGTTCCCGCCGAATATTGTTGTAATTAGCCTTCCCCCAATTTAGCACATTCATCCTAGGGCCACACTTATCCTTGTCCACCAGCACTTTAATTCTTTCTGAATTGTGGTCACTATACCCGAAGTGCTCCCCTACTGAAACTTCTACCATCTGGCCGGGCTCATTCCCCAATGCTATGTCCAGTACAGCCCCTTCCCTCTTTGGACAGGCTACACATTGTTTTAAAAAGCCTTCCTGGGTGCTCCTTACAAGCTCTGCCCGTCCAAGCTCCTAGCACTAAGTGAGTCCAGTCAATATTGGGGAAGTTGAAGTCTCCCATCACAACAATCCTGTTGTTTTTACTTGTTTCCAAAATCTGTCCACCTATCTGCTCTTCTATCTCCCAAATAAACAGGCTGTTGGGAGGCCTTTAGTAAAGTCCCAACATTGTGACTGCACCCTTCTTTTTATGTGTAGTACAGGGCTAAATCGATGGCTTTGAAAGCAGACCAAGGGAGACCAGCAGCACAGTTCAATTCCCGTACCAGTCTCCCCGAACAGGCGCCGGAATGTGGCGACTACTTTTTCACAGTAACTTCATTTGAAGCCTACTTGTGACAATGAGCTATTTTCATTTTAGCTCATTATTCAATTTCTCTGCCATATAGCCTCGCTGCCCTCTGAGGTGTCTTCCCGTAATACAGCTGTGCTATTCTCCCTAACCAGTCGCGCAACTCCGCCATCCTTTTCCATCTCCCTCTATCCCGCCTGAAATATCTAAATCCTGGAACGTTTAGCTGCCAATCCTGTCCTTCCCTCAACCAGTTCTCTGTAATGGCCACAATATCATAGTTCCAAGCAGTACTCCAAGCTCTGAGTTCATCTGCCCTACCCGTAATACTTCTTCCATTAAAACATATGCACTTCAGGCCACCAGAGCAGCTGTTTTCAGCAACATCGCTCTGTCTGCTCTTCCTCAGAGCCATACTGGCCCTATTCCCTTGTTGTCCCTCAACGCTTTCACATTCTGACCTATTGCTCCGGTACCCACCCCCCTGCCATAGTAATCTAAACCCTCCCGTGTGACACTAGCAAACCTCGCGGCCAGGATATTTATGCGTCTCCTGTTTAGATGCAAACCGTCCTTCTTATATAGGTCATACCTGCATCGGAAGAGGCCCCAGTGGTCCAGAAAACGGAAAGCCTCCCTCCTGCACCAAATGTTCAGCCACGTGTGTAGCTGCTCTATCTTCCTAATTCTAGCCTCACTGGCACGTGGCACAGCCAGTATTCCAGAGATAACAACCCGAGAGGTCCGATCTTTTAACTTTCTGTCTAGCTCCCTGAACTCCTGCTGCAGGATCTCGTGCCTCTTCCTGCCTATGTCGTCAGTACCAATATGTACAGCGACCTCTGCCTGATTGCCCTCCCCCTTCAGGATGCCCGCTACCTATTCGGAGAAATCCTGGACCCTGGCACCAGGGAGGCAACATACCATCCTGGTGTCTTTCCCGTCCACAGAAGCACCTCTCTGTGCCCTTGACTATGGAGTCCCCTATGCCTATTGCTCTTCTGCGCTTTGGCCCTCTCTGCTAAACATCAGAGTCAGCCGTGGTGCCACTGCTCTGGCTGCTGCTGTTTTCCCCTGATAGCCACCCCCCCGCAACAGTAACCAAAGGGATATACTGTTCGAGAGGGAGACAACCACAGGGGATTCCTGCACTGACTTGCCTGCCCTTTCTGGTGGTCACCCATTATCATAGGATTATAATAGAATTTACGGTGCAGAAGGAGGCCATTCGGCCCATCGAGTCTGCACCGGCTCTTGGAAAGAGCATCCTACCCAAGGTCAACACCTCCACCCTATCCCCATAACCCAGTAACCCCACCCTACACTAAGGGCAATTTTGGACACTCAGGGCAATTTATCATAGCCAACCCACCGAACCTGCACATCTTTGGACTGTGGGAGGAAACCGGAGCACCCGGAGGAAACGCACGCACACAGGGGGAGGATGTGCAGATTCCGCACAGACAGTGACCCAAGCCGGAATCGAACCTGGGACCCTGGAGCTGTGAAGCAATTGTGCTATCCACAATGTTATCGTGCTTCTTTTCTGCCTGCACCTTGGGTGTGACCACATTTAAAGACTGCTGTCTACATTTCCGCCACCTCAATGCTCCTCCGCCACCTCTAACGGCAGATAGATATCCGGGAGCTGATGGCCATCACTCTAGGGTATTAAGAAGCTGGCAGCAGAGACACTGAATGTATTGTTTATGATCTTTCTAAATTCCCTGGAACCTTGATAGGCCCCGGTGGATTGCAAGCACGCTAATGTGACTCCCTTATTCCAAAAATGAGAGAGACAAATATGAGGGAACTGTAGACCGGTTAGCATGACCGCTGGGGTGGGGAAGTTGCTGGAGTCAATCATTATGGAGGAGACGACTGAACATTTGCAAAGACAAAGCTCAGTCCATCATTGCCGGCAAGGTTTTATGAAGGCTACGTCCTGCTTCAGAATCTTGTTTGAGTTCTTTGAGGACGAACCCCGCCATATAGACAATGAGGGACCTGTGGCTGTGTAATGTCTGGTCTTCCAGAAGGCGTTTGACAAGGTGTCACATAAAAAAGGTTAATCCGACGGTGAGATCGCAGGGGATTGGGGGCATATTACTCGACTGGATTGAGGATTAACTGGCTGGCAGAAAGCAGAGGGTCAGATTCAATGGCTTCTTCTCTGACTGTCGACCTGGAACTAGTGAAGTGCTGCCCAGGCCAGTCCTCGGACTTCAACTGCTTACAATCAATATCAATGATCTGCAAGTAGGGACGGAGTGTAACACAGCAAAACTTGTGGTGGTTTTTATATAAATGGGAAAGCAGGCAGCGAGAAGAATATGCAGATTTTCGAAAGAGATACACGTTGGCTTGGAGATAGGGGCAAAGGTTGGCAGATGGAGCTGAATGTGGATAAGTGTGAGGTTATCCATTTTGACAGAAAAATAACAGTCAGACAAATTATTAGTTATATGGAAAGGAAATTCAGGCAGCACGGTGGTGCAGTGGTTTGCACTGCTGCCTCACAGCGCCGAGGCCCCAGGTTCGATCCAGTGTCTGGGTCACTGTCCGTGAGGAGTTTGCACATTTTTCCCGTGTTTGCGTGATTTCCGCCCCCACAACCCGACGATGTACAGGGTAGGTGGATTGGTCACACTAAATTGCCCCTTAATTGGAATATATGAATTGGGAACTCTAAATTTGTTTTAAAAAGTGGACAGCAGATTGGAAATGTGTCTGGGCAGATGGACCTGGTGTCTTTGTTCATGAATCATGCAGAATGCCTGCATGGAAGTACAACATGTATTCATAAAGACAAATGGAATGCTCTTGGTTATTGCAAAAGGACTGGAGTGTAAATAAAGAGAAGTATTGTTCCAATTGTGTAGCGTGTTGTTGGTGAGACCACATCAGGAGTATTGTGTCCAGTTTTAGTCTCATTATTTGAGGATGACGTAGTGGCGGTGGAGGCAGTTCAGAGGAGGTTCACCAGGTTGACTCCGGGATGAAAGTGTTGACGTATGAGGAGAGATTAAACAGTTTGGGTGTATAGTCACTGGCATTTAGAAGGATGAGAGGTGATATGATCCTGGTATATAAAACAATAAAAGGGGATGTTAATGTGTACGTTCCCCTTGTGGTGCAATCTAGAACAAGATGTCACAGCTATAATTTGAGAGGCTTGAAGGGGGTGTCCAGCGATGAGACCACTTAAAACTGAATAGCTAGGATGCCACTAGAGTAATTTTACATAC